>NC_056682.1:167069683-167374183 GCF_018350215.1 Panthera leo
TGTTCAGATTCAGAAACAGGATTTCTCGATTTTCTTGCTTTTCAAGAAAGTAAAAACATGCAGACATTTATGTAAAATCTTGCTACCTTTAAATAATGGGAACCAATTCAAATACTTTACAAAATGGAGGTCAACACGGACTCCCTTTCTATATATACAGACCTGCTTGTATGTGTGTGTAAACATATATACATTATTTACATGCATATGTGTAGATTATACTCTTAAATATGTATATGTTTACACAAACCTATAAATATGTATGGATAATATATACATATGTATGTTACATACATATATACATGTGTGTGTGTGTGTGTGTGTGTGTGTGTGTGTGTGTGTGTGTGATATATATAATTTACTTCTGGGCCACATCCATCCTGGACTTTGTTGCATTGACCTTCAGTATAATGTAGTATTTACTTCCCCTTTTTTTACAAAGAAGATGTGAAAGGTCATTTTTATCTCTTTTAGTACCTTTGTAGAAATGCAATATGTATTAGTTAAATGAAATAAATACACAGTAAACATGTGTTGATACATGTGCCCTGGTAAAAGCCACATTGTAGTCACTTATGAGGAAAACTGGTATGGGTATCTTGTACTCCCAATTAAAGGCCCTTTATATCGCAACCTTTATAATGTAACATCTAAGAGTCCATGAGGGAATCCATTTCCTAAAACAGGTTGATTTGAAAGGGAGAAACAAGATATTACATAACCTATCTCTTCTCTAAGCCCAAATCTTGCCACTGAGAAGGGAGAAGTCCTCCCTGTCAGCTTTGGAGAAAATGGAGTCCGTGTTTTTATTGTGCATGAGTTCAGGCACACTTTTTAGTGCTTCAGAGCAAATAATAAAATCATCCTTCCCTCCATGGAGAGGATCACGGTGAGGGAAAATGCCACAAACAGGTCATCCTTTAGTTAGCTGACAGTGTGGTAAAAGATTTAAATACAAGTCCTCGGATTATAATTAGTATTACGAAAATGAACAAAGTAAAGTATAACAGGATCACGTGATAGAACAGTATGTGGCCATATAAAATGCATGCTTTTAGACTATATAATGGCCTGGGAAGTGCTTTCAACATAAGACAAATAGGTTACAAACCTATAGCCTACACACACTTATGGAAATGTTTATAAAATATCCTAAAAAATCTAAAGGTTATAAATCTATTTTAACTTTTATTAATGCTTAATTATTTTTGAGAAACAGAGACAGAGCACAAGTGGGGGAGGGGCAAAGAGAGCCAGAGACAGAGAATCTGAAGCAGGCTCCAGGCTCTGAGCTGTCAGCACAGAGCCTGACGCAGGGCTTGAACTCACAGACTGTGAGATCATGACCTTAGCTGAAGTCAGATGCCTAACAGACTGACCATTCAGGTACCCAAAGGTTACAAATCTATTTTAGAAATTTACCTTCATTTTGTCTCGATCTCCATTTCTATGTATATTGATATCTGTATTTTTGGAATACTGCCATTAAAAATTCTCATGCTACAATGAGCAAATTTGTACATAAATTTTCTCTATATTGGCATTTATGGGAAGCTCTCCTCCTCTGCATCCTTTCTATGCAGTACATATGTAGTATATATGTGTGTGTGAAATCTAGATATGCAATTTTATATGCCCACGGGAATTATCTGGAAGTGTTCCTCCTTTCTTGGCCCTCACATCAGTCACTAATTTCTATAAATCTATCAATTACAGGTTTCTAATGTCCCTCCTTCTCTCCATCCTTCTTGTCATTGTTACTGTATTAGCCTCTCAGTATTTCTTATCCATAGATAACTGAAAGTACAATCTATAATTGTAGTTAATGTTTCTTTAATATTTCTACATTCCACCTTTCCAATCCCCATCATTGTCCTGGTCATTAAAATTCCTCTTTTAAAACTACATCCTCTGTTGGCCATGAAAAAGAATGAAATCTTGCCATTTGCAACAATGTGGATAGAAGTGGAAGATATTAAGCTAAGTGAAATAAGTCAGTCAGAGAAAGACAGATATTATAC
The DNA here is from genome assembly GCF_018350215.1 of Panthera leo. Lineage (NCBI taxonomy): Eukaryota > Metazoa > Chordata > Mammalia > Carnivora > Felidae > Panthera > Panthera leo. The sequence goes on from NC_056682.1 coordinate 167,071,705, forward strand.
GTTTTCACTCAGATGTGGGGTTTGAGAAACTTAAAGGAAGACCATGGGGGAAGGGGAGGAAAAAATAGTTTTAAACAGAGAGAAAGGCAAACCATAAGAGACTCTTAAATACAAGAACAAACTGAGGGTTGATAGGGATGGGAGCTGGGGGGTGTGGGTAAAATGGGTGATGGATATTGAGGAGGACACTTGTTGGGACGAGCACTGGGTGTTGTATGTAAGTGATGAATCATGGGAATCTACTCCCGAAACCAAGAGCACACTGTACACATTGTGTGTTAGCTAATCTGACAATAAATTATATTAAAAAATAAAATAAATAAATACCTAACTTTATGAAATATATAACACTGACAGAATTCATTGGCACATCTTGGGTTTTAGGAAAAATGTGGTAGAAAGTTTCCAAGGTTCTTAGGTGATCTGGAAAAAGACAGAAACAGAAATAAAAAATAAATAATAAATAAAACTACATCCTCTGAAGAAATCTTCCCCCCAATTCCCAACATCCTAATTCTAAGGTAGGGTAGCCTTGTCTAGCAAATTACATTGTATGTGCCTCTATACTAATTTAGATTTACATGGTATTATGTTATCTGCTTATGTATCATATCAGGCCAGAAAAGCATGATGTTTTGTTTTGTATCTCAATTCTTATAACAAAATGGTTGACTTATAGAAGGTGCTCAATAAATGTTTGCTTAAAAATTGTTTAATTTTAGGAGCGCCTGGGTGGCTCAGTCAGTTGAGCATCCAACTTCAGCTCAGGTCATGATCTCACAGTCTGTGAGTTCAAGCCCTGCATCAGGCTCTGTGCTGATAGCTCAGAGCCTGGAGCCTGCTTCAGATTCTATGTCTCCCTCTCTCTCTGCCCTGCCCTGTGCTCATGCTCTGTCTCTCTCTGTCTCAAAAATAAATAAAAAACATTAAAAAAATTGTTTAGTTTTAGAGTAACATGAGACAATCTTCGAGTACAACCACAAAACAATCTTTCTCCATCTGCTATATGATAAGTAAATTTAATAAAAGTAAGAGCTCAAAGTCATTACAGGTAATGAATTTTCAGAGAGTTCTTTGACCTCTGTCTGCCACTTTGAACATCACACCAAGTAAAAGTTTTCTAAAATTTTCAAACTAACTTTTGGATACTTTGCAGCAATGTTCTCTGCACTTGAAGACAGATACCAAATTTCATGATGAGGAAGCCTTTAGAATTCTAATTTTAATATTTGCTTTTCTATAATTTGATAGACTACATGGGTGGTCATTCAAAAAATTGGGTTTAATAGATTAAAGGATCCCCAATAAACTTAGAGATTCTCTCCTTTTCTTTATTTTCCTTCCCTCCCACATACTCTCTCTCTCTCTCTCTCCCCTGCACCCTTCACTCTCTCGCTCGCTCGCATCCTTACTCCCTCAGTTTAAATGGGTACTCAGCAAATTTGGTCCACTAACCGCATCCCATTACAATGAAACTTTGCATCTCCCCCCATTAGAAACAGGATATCTTTCAGATATACTCCCCTGAATCTTGGACAGCACTATGACTTGCTACAACCAACAGAATGTGGTGAGCAAGACTGTGCCACTTCCAAATTTAGGTCTTTCTCTCTTTCACTCTGTCTACCAAGCTAGCATGCGAATAAACCCTGAATGGTCTGCTGGCTGATGAGAGATTATGACCCCATCACCACCATCACCCCAGGCAACATTTACCCAACCCCCAGAGGCAGAGCCTCCTAAAATATCTATATTTTATCTAATATGTAACTAACCACAAAAGCATAAGGGTACCCAACCATGACAAAAGAACTGCTCCATTGAGCCCAGACCAATTTGCTGACCTAGAGAATCATGAACTAAATAAAGGGCTGTTGTAATGAAGCATTGGATCTGGAGGTAATCTTATACAACAGAAAATAATTGACATAACCCCTTTGTGCTTTAGTTTCATCACTTGTAAAATGAAAATACCAGTATTCCCTATCTCATACGGGTAATCTGAGTATAAAATGAGCAAACTTATTAAAATGATTTGAACAGTGCCTGACACACATAAAAATAATGTTAACTATTATTATTTCAATTTAGTGCACCTGAATTTGGAGCATGTTACTCTACAGCTCTCAGTTCCGACCTCTTATTTAAAAATATGACTTTCAAATACATTATTTAGAAAATAAAGCAAGAAAAACGTGATAACAAGGAAAATGTAATATGTTCATTATCCTTAGCGGCAGGATGATCTAAACTAAGAATTGCTAATGGCCTCTATGTAAAAAAGAAAATGTGTAAAAAGAACTTTAAATGTGTATTAAAGAAGTGTAGAATATCCAGGTGTTTTGATAATAGTATATAAAAGTAGTACATATACTATTAACAATATTTCAACCAGCAATTATTGAGTACTTATTCTATGCTAGCCACCATGCAAAGCACTCTGTGATTGCATATTAGAGTATTAAGTCATAATATCCTCATAAAAACCTATGAAGTAAATTAGAAATAAATAATAAAGGGCCATATGTGTCTAGGAACAGATTAAAGCACTGGATCTCAAAGTAAAGGTCAGGATTGTAGATTTTAACACAGATATAACTTTGAAATCATGAGCAAGAAAGTATGGATAACAAAAACAAGTGAGAGAGCAAGAAATGCTATGTCCATGGCCCTTCAGTGAGGGTGGTGATTGGTATCCAACAGAACATCAGGAGAATTTTCATGTTATGCCCATAAGCTTTAGCTACTTCCTTTTATTTCTCTCTCAGTGAGGTTGATCCATATATATACAGATATACAGATATATATAGAGAGAGATATCGCTATCTTACATATTTGTGCATGCTACCCCATGCCCTTTCCAAAGCTTTCAGGATGGAGAGGGAAATTTACTACTTAGGAATGTATAACTTGAATCATTTCTTTTTTTTTTTTTAATTAATTTTTTTAATTTATCTCTTGAGAGAGAGACAGAGCATGCATAAGTGCAGGAGGGGCAAGAGAGAGGGAGGGAGATATAAAATCCGAAGCAGGCTCCAGGCCTGCTGTCAGTGCAGAGTCCCACGCGGGGCTCAAACCCTGGGAACTGCGAGATCATGACCTGAGCAGAAGTCAGATGCTTAACCGACTGAGCCACCCAGAGGCACCTAACTGGAACCATTTCTAAATGATAATAATGCCCTTCTTGTGCCCTTCAACACACTCCTAACACAGGCCTACATACAGGTGATATGAAATTTTAATCTAGAAACTTAAAAATGGATTTCCTAGGGTTTTTTAGAGAACATAAAGGAAGACTACATTTTTAAATATAGTGACAAATTAACATTGATGTAGAAGTTAGCACTGCTAGGAATTTACCCAAGGGATACAGGAGTGCTGATCCATAGGGGTACTTGTACCCCAACGTTTATGGCAGCACTTTCAACAAGAGCCAAATTATGGAAAGAGCTTAAATGTCCATCAACTGATGAATGGATAAAAAGTGTGGTTTATATACACAATGGAATACTACTTGGCAATGGGAAAGAATGAAATATGGCCTTTTGTAGCAACATGGATGGAACTGGAGAGTGTTATGCTAAGTGAAATAAGTCATACAGGGAAAGACAGATACCATATGTTTTCACTCTTAACGTGGATCCTGAGAAACTTAACAGAAGTCCATGGGGGAGGGGAAGAAAAAAAAAAGAGGTTAGAGAGGGAGAGAGCCAAAGCATAAGAGACTCTTAAAACTGAGAACTGAGGGTTGATAGGGGGTGGGAGGGAGGAGAGGGTGGGTGGTGGGTATTGAGGAGGGCACCTTTTGGGATGAGCACTGGGTATTGTAGGGAAACCAATTTGACAATAAATTTAATATTACAAAAAAAGAATTGGAGAGAGAAAATATCCATTTTATTTTCAATGTATTATTTGTTTTATATATAAAATTATGAAGAAATGCAAAAAAAGAAATTGTGGTTTATATACACAATGGAATACTACTTGGCAATGAGAAAGAATGAAATATGGCCTTTTGTAGCAATGTGGATGGAACTGGAGAGTGTTATGCTAAGTGAAATAAGTCATACAGGGAAAGACAGATACCATATGTTTTTACTCTTAACGTGGATCCTGAGAAACTTAACAGAAGACCATTGGGGAGGGGAATGAAAAAAAAAATGTTAGAGAGGGAGGGAACCAAACCATAAGAGACTCTTAAAAACTGAGAATAAACTGAGGGTTGATGGGGGATGGGAGGGAGGGGAAAGTTGGTGATGGGCATTGAGGAGGGCACCTGTTGGGTGTTGTATGGAAACCAGTCTGACAATAAATTTCATTAAAAAAAAAAAGAATTTAGCATTAGATTGAAATGAAAGTAACCAAAAAAAGAGCTAACGTAATATGTTAGACAACTCTGAACTTGCCTCATGAGAAATGAGGACTCAACTCTCAGTTGATAATACCTAATTGTTCTGAAAACAGTAGACAATATATCATGATCTTTCTCCCTTAGTAAGGAACTTTCAATCTGGGAATCAAAAGGTAGAAATGGGATTAACTCCTTGGCTAGTATCCTTAATGATGAGCTAGGAAAATAGTTGTTTCATCTCCTTACAACTCTGCTTGTTTTAGAAATTTAAGTTCTCCAAAGAGGAATCTTTCTACCAGAGGATTAAACAAGAGTTTCTTTGAAATGGAAGTTGAAATTTCCACTAGATCACTTTGGATTCCTCATGCCACTAAATCTACAGGCAAATAAGGGAGTTATTTTTCCTTCTTGGGTGACTATTCCTGGTTTTCAAGAGGAAATAGTTACTACCACATATGGGATAATGGACGGGTATATCTAGAGCCTGCGATTATAGGAGCACCACTCAGCACTCCCCTGTTCAGTAGTAAAAATTAATAAAAAGCTGGGGCAGTGCAGTATATGCAGAATGACAAGTAGCACAAGCATTTCAATAGATAAGGTTTAGATCCTAGTAAAGAACCATGACCAGCCGAGATAATTTATTAAGGCAAAGGAAACAATAGTCAAGAAAGAAGTTTTAAATGTAACCTACAACTGTGTGACTGGAGGACAGTAGCAGCTATGAATATTTTACTTCTGACCATGACATGCATGTATTTATATATGTTAACTGATTTATTTTTGTTTTTACATTCCCTTACTATTGCATATGAGGTATATCAGTAATAAATTTGGGGGCACCTACGTGGCTCAGTTGGTTGAGCGTCCAACTTCGGCTCAGGTCATGATCTGACGATTTGTGAATTTGAGCCACACATTGGGCTCGCTACTGTCAGCCTGTCAGAACAGAGCCCACTTTGGATTCTCTGTCCTCATCTCTCTGCCCCTCCCCCACTTGCGCTCTCCCCAAAATAAATAAATACTTTAAAAATAATAGCAGTTAATCTTATAATCCAATACTTAAGTTACAGTATCACCAAAGAGAGAGTGAGCTAAAAAGGCAATGAACATAATCTCGAGGTGTTTAAATGACATATGGGACATACCATAGGGCCATTTATGTGAGAGGAGTTGTATTATGGTAGGCAGAGTGTGGTGGTGTTATGGTCTTGATTTGGAAGTTAAATATGAACCAAATGCCATGGGTGCCAAGTTGGACAAAGAAATGGGCTGTGTTGAACTGTCTGTTGACAAACCAATAGCACCACAACCTCATTCTAAGGTTTCCTTGCAAAACAAAAGAGAAGTTAACAATTACATTCTCCCCTGTCCTTCAAGGTTAGAGTTTTCCTGTGAGAAGCACTTACTTGAGACTCAGAGGATGAAAAAGGTAAAGACCATAATCTCTGGAGGCAATTATAGCCAGATATTTTGTCATTTGTGCCTCACAGCTGCTTCCCAGTGAGGCCTATGAACAACTCACTTTGCTACTGCTGACAGAGGTAATTGGTGGGAGTTTTCCAGAGTCTTCATAATTTCAGCATTTCTCTAGCAGGCTCTGAAGAACCACCTGACTTGTTACTTTAAGAAAATCACTAGTAGCTTCCCTGACTTTGGCTTCCCTTGCTCTTCCAGTTATTGGGTAAGCTCCTGATTCTCTATGTTAATTTATTCAATGTTTGGAAAAAATAGAATGGCTTCTGTTTATTGGCTAAAATATTACCACTAAAAACATTTTCTAGAAGCTGCTCACAACACTTTTGCCAGAACTTAATGTAATGAAAGATGAGAAATACTCTATTTCAAGATGTCCATGTGCCCACTTAAAATCATTGAATACTACAATTAATAAACGAGAGTTCCTTTGATGGCAATTCTACCTTAAATAGTATGAGGCTCACTGCTGGAATGGGTCTTTGCTCTGCGTCTTTCTAGGGGTCCCCTTATACAATTTTTCATAGCACTATTCCAAGAGGACAGAAGCCGCAAGATAAAGAAAACAAACACCAGACATCTACATGAGGCAAATTTCTTAAATACTATGTCCTTGACCCAAATGGGATTTTTTGGTTTGTTTTCCCTTATGATTTTACTCACAGTAATTTTGGAGGGCACTTGTCCAGTGTCCAACTTCGGCTCAGGTCATGATGTCATGGTCTGTGAGTTCGAGCCCACATTGGACTCTGTGCCGACAGCTCAGAGCCTGGAGCCTGCTTCAGATTCTGTGTCTCCCTCTCTCTCTCTCTGCCCCTCCCCTTCTCATGCTCTGTCTCTGTCTCTCAAAAATAAGTAAACATTAAAAATTTTTTTTTAAGGGGCGCCTGGGTGGCTCAGTCAGTTAAGCGTCAGACTTCGGCTCAGGTCATGATCTCACGGTCCGTGAGTTCGAGCCCCATGTCAGGCTCTGTGCTGACAGCTCAGCCTGGAGCCTGCTTCAGATTCTGTGTCTCCCTCTCTCTCTGCCCCTCTCCCGTTCACACTCTGTCTCTGTCTCTGTCTCTCTCTCTCAAAAATAAATAAACATTAAAAAATATTTTTAAAAAAGCTTTAAAAAAAGATATCATTTTGGGTCTCATTAAATTACACACGCACAAACATTACCTTATTCCTCCCTGAGCCTTGGTTTCTACAATTATTAAAATAGATAAAATTAGTAATAAAAGGAGATAATGGATGTGAAACTACTTTGTGACCAACAGAATCCTATACAAATATAAAGTTACAAAGTAAAACAAATATTAAAATTAGTATTACTTCAGCGGATATATAAAAGTGTTATACTGACGTATTTTGCAAAAGTTCTAATCTCAGAAGGAGAGAAGATCTATACGTGACTCTGGCAGTACCCTGAAATGGACAAAGTTGCCCTCTTTTTGCAATTTCTTTCTGACATCTTTAAGTAACCCAAAGCAAAGAGGTCAGCTGAGTCATTTTTCCCACAACAGGATGACCCCAGCAAGTGTGTTCTTGCCACTGGCGATGCTGTGTGTGAATCTTAACATTCACGGTCACTGCTTATGGGCTGACAGCTGGGATTTAAAATACTTGTAGCTAAATCATAAGAGCAGCTGAGAAGCAGAGGCCATCTGCTGCAGGTGAGCACTAAAATACCCTCAAATTCATCACATCCACATTGACACCCGTTAACAAAACATTTAGCAGTGCAAATTCTCTTCAGTAGTCTTATTTGGGGTGAGCTCCAGAATGTATCACTAAGCTTTGTGTCTTATTCACAGGAAACATTCACTGTCCTCAGCCAAGTATATTTTGACAGAGTGCTGTTCACATGGCAACATCCATCAGACCTCATGGAAGCTGGTGACCTGGCACATCTTAGCTTTGCACCTCATCTGTCTGGACTGGACATTTATTGAATAGGTGCTTGCACTGCAGACAGAATTTTATCTATCTCATTACAATCCATTGCATTGACTTCATCAGCTACAAAAATAGCCAGGGTGCACAATAAGCCCTGGGATCAAATTTCCAGGAAGCTGTAGTTTACATTTGCAGTTTATTTTTCTCTACTTAAGTGTACATATCTGCTTGTGTGTCCTGCCATTCTGTCATATGTCTTATGTATTCATGACATTCATGGACCATCCAAGTCCCCGCTGTGTTCCATACCCGCCTAAACTTTCATGACTGTTGCAGATACACCATCAAAACTCCCAGCCAGAAAGTTCAGTTAATTTTTTTATTGAGAACTATTTGAAATAACCTATTTTTAATAAGTCTTAATGGATCTTCTAAAAGCTCTTATATCTTAATTGAAGATGCTTTATAATTAAGGAGTGCCCTGCTGAGCCAGTCATGCATGGCCTTATCTGCATTCTCCAGTGGATTATGTTCAAATGTAAATTTGTTCCTACCACACTCTCTTCCTCTATGTAAACACACACTCTCATCCTCTATGTAAACAACAATAATGTACACACCTATATACTTATGGCTTGGAAAGCCCTGAAAATCCCCCAAAAAGAGATATTCTAGTTAAAAGTGTTCTGGAAAATACAGGTAAAGACAGGAGACCCAAGCTTAATGCTCAGCTGAAATCACTTGCCACGTGCAGTTATTCAGCCCTCCTAACGTGGCTACTGCAGCTTGACATCTAAAATCTTAATTTAAAGCTTAAATGTTCTGCAATATTTTTGCATTAAACATAATTCTAGACACACTTTAACCCTAGAAAATTTAGTGTTCAAATTGAGATGTGCTGTTAGTGTAAAATAAACACCAGATTTTGAAGGCATCTTATGAAAACAAAGAATGTATAATAATGAAAAAATAGTGAAATAATTCTCATTAATGTGTTTAATATGATCATATATGGAAATGATAATGTTTTGTATATGTTAGGTTAAATATATGTTAGGTTAAATAAAACACATTATTAAAATTAATATCACCTGTTTCTTTTTATTTTTCATCAATGTGGCTAGTATAAAATTTAAATGCACATATACTCTTTGCATTATATTTTCACTGGCAGCGTTTCCAAAGGACAAAGTCAACAGAGTTTCCTCTCTTGATGTCTGTCCTTACTTTCAGTAAAGTTTACTTTAAACTCCTATCTCTCACCCGATCCTGACCCTTACTTCTGTACATTTTCCTGACTTTGTTCCAGAGACCTGATCATGTAAGAGTAATGACCAAAATCGTGTGATAGCAAAGAGAGACCTTGATCCTACTGCCCCCACCTCCCCCACCAAAAAGGTACATGGAAGTTAATGTAGATCAGCCTCATAGCAATGCATCTGTATGTGGAGACAGTGAGGGGTTAAGGCAGAAAGAATATACTTTCTGGACATCATGAATTTTATTTGGAGACATTTCCCAACAAAACACCTTTTTAAATAAGGTTATGACATTAGGTTATTTTAGTACCAAATCACATGTTTTAAAAATATCAGAGTTTTTACTAATTGTTTAAGGGACCTAACTAAATCCTTAGTATTATTTAACTGGTACTATACATTGAATTCTAACAAACCAATTAGTAACAATATTCCAGCATGACTAATAAAACCAATCTGTATTTTAATAATTAATGATCCTTGAAGTACTTTCTTTAAATTTCTTACTTCTAAGTTAAGGTTAGATTTGGACTCTCTTGTTAGTATCAAAATTACACTTAAGGAAAGAGTATAACCATTTGGAATTAAATAGTAACTGTCTGAGACAATGTCACATCATTGCATAATATAAAATAACCCAACTCATGATTTCCAAATTGTGCTTCATACAGTCCTTTTGGATTCTCCCCAAAATGACAAGCCCCTCGTGAGAAAAGGTCATGGTCTGTATGCATCTCCTGACTCTCAGTTACACCTTAATGAAGAGGTGTAGAGGTGCTCCTCTGTGAAGAGAGAAACAGACAGTGGTTGGAAATGTAGGCTTTTAAATCAAATCAATGTGAGTCTATATCCAGGACTTGCCACTTAGTGGATATAAGATCTAAGGCACTTTCCTCATAGGAAAAACATGGATGATAATGTTTACCTCACAGTGGTTTGTGAGTGTTATTTTAGACAACAAATACAAAATGTGTATGAAGCACTTAACCCAGCACAGCCAAACATTATCACTTGGTCTAAAATAACTACCACAGTTCATCTGTTTTATAGATATAGATATTTGATTTCATGCGATTTTAAGAATTCTAAGATGAAATGTTTTGTAACCTCTAATTTGAATCTTCTTCATCTTTAGGTTAGATATGATGCTTCAGAAAAATTGCACGCTCAACTTAGAAAGCTTGAAGAGAAACGTTAGAATTAGAAAGCATTCTTTCAACTGTGGATGAGTGATAAGACCCGATCAGTCTGCAGGCCATGTGGCAGTAGTGTTTGCTCACATTTATTATGAGACCACAACCTATCCCACCATTCCTAACCAACACTACCGGTCAACTCAGTGAAACTGCTCGCTCCTTTTTTTGTCTGCCTCACTTGTTTTTCATTCTGAAAACAGATAACAGGAAAAAAACTATAAATACTATCACAAGTATTAATTCAAGTATTTATACTGGTAAATTCATCTGAGATTTCTAAAAGCAACTTGAGAAACCAGAAGTTTCCTTCACTTACTCACTTGTAAAAATCAGTTTCTTTTTGCTCCCAGGCCATTATCCCATCACTTAATCATCACTCCTGCCCCAATCTTTGAAAATGCTGTGATTATCACCTGAATACTCTTTTTTTTATGTCCTATTTTTAAAATTTCCTCATTCTTCAAGACCTCTGCAACTTCTCCAAGACAACTTAAATCTTCCATTATCTATAAAGGCTTCTTTAATGTCTAACCTGCTCTCTTCTTTCTATGAATGGTTCTCACAATTTGAGTCAATGCTACCAATATTAAGCCCTTAACTGTTTTCTCCTTGTTTCACTCATATCAATTTGCCTCCCAACTGGGTTCCAAATTCCTTAAAGACACCATTATAAAGTATACTAGATATAAGATAAATGCTTGTCAATTGATTTCTCAGCAAGGCTTCAAGCCAACTTTAATTTAAGAAACTTTAAGCACTAGTGAAAGACTCTTATACTAATATCTATGGATGTTAAACTAGTGTGTATGCTCTATTTCAAAATCTTAGCATACTCAGACATAAAAATAACAAAAAAAAACTTTTCATTTGCTATTATAACCTCCTAGTATCACATGTCTATCTTAAATTTTACCCCAGTTAGTTGCACTCAACCTAAAGATGCACTGGGAAGGCATTTCATCATAAAATATAAAACAGGGGTACATTTTCCAAAAAACCTTTTTGTTCTTTGCAGTTTGCTTTAATCTCAATACACTGACCCACTCATGATGCCAATCAATGTGACAATAGAAATAGTGCTAATAGCTGACTGTGCCACCCTCATTCTTACTTCCTGGTGACTGGTAAAACAATTGTAGATCAATTATTTATATCAACTTACTGACAAGGGATCTTTTGGAGTTCTGGCTTGCCAATTCTCAAGAAACAATAAAAAAATATCCCCAACCCCACCCCCAGATTTTTAGGGAGTTAAGTTCCACTTGCCATCTGCCATTAAGGTACAACCCTTCTTTTCTGCTTTTGTCTCTACCCCAGGGTGCCATGCTGGACCTGCTGTGCTCCAATGGCCAAGATGCAGAAGACTCCATAAATTTCTGAGGTTCTATTGAGATCAAAGTCAGGACCCTATTTCCTGCAATGTTTGTGATATTCCTGTTGAAATAATTGCATTTATAGTAAAATTAAGCGAATCCCCTCAGGTTTAAGTTATAGTCATTAAAGATGGCGTCTTTGGTTTTGAATAAATCCATAAAAAGGAAAAAGTAACTTCAAAGGGTTTAGAGGGGAAGGAATAAGTGAAGTAATTCTTAGACCTAAGCAGAGTAGAAGAAATCTTTGCTATTTAGCACGGTCTTATCTAGGGACTAAAAACAAACATAAAGGGTAACAAACTTGGCTCATAATTGCCTATTTGGTGAAGTCTGTAAATGTGGCTGGGATGAGGGAGGTGATACCTCTTTATTCTGGACTTACTCTGTTGTACAGTATATTCTCCCCAGTCCTTTTATTAGATAATAAATTCCCTGAATGAAGGACTCTATAGTTTTCATTACACTTTGGAGTTCCTACTATGTGTCAGAAACTATTCCAACTAAATTGTATATCCTATATCAGTTTACACATTTTGGGTTCTCAGTGATATTTTATACTTAAAATATTTCAGTGCAACAAGAGTATCCTCTTGAATATCACTTATTTCATAGTACAGGTACAGGGGTGATGAGAAATCAGATGATTTCAGCAGGTAAAATAAAACAGACACAATGAAATGATTTGATATCTACTTTTTAATGTCATCTATCCTTTTCTCATAAAACTAGAGGGCAAAAGTTGTTTTTGTTTGTAACATTTCACATTATTTGGATTCTGGATGAGAAAATGAACATTTTATGAATATAATACAACATACCTTCCTTTACTTGTGGAAAATATTTCCACTTTCAGTGCTTTTTATGCCCTTGTGAATGTACTACTTATAAAGCATAGCTATTCACTTAGATATATTATTCTTTGATATCCATAGAGTTTCTGCTTTTATGATCAAAATTGTTTTTTTGTCTGAAGAGAGAGAATAAGTAATGCCTTGCATAAATTGAAAATGAATAACAACTTGTCTAAAGCAACAGGGGTTCAGAGATACTGCTTAAGGAGCATGTCATAATAAAATGTGAATAATTGTGAGAGGTTTCCCAGGAATCAGTGTGCAAGTCTTACTGGTGAACCTGATTCATTTGTAAGTCTTGGGACATCTCAGGTAGGGGTGAGAAAGCATCAGATGTCACAAGTGACGGCTTCAACTAAGATAAGACACCACATAAGGTATTTATAATTATCTAGAATTCTAACAGTATTTTCATGGGCAAGGAACAAATATGAGATTGAATATTCCCTAAATATCAGACATATTTTCCCCTATATTTTGCTATGCTTTTGTTTCACTATTCAAATTTCCTTCAGAAACTCTACTCAATGTTTAATTGAAGCATCAGATATAATCCTTTTGTCTTCTTATTAGGATAGCTTCCAGGGAGTTCTTTGTGTGAGGAAGTATGACTTTCGTTGTCACTCATAAAGCAATGTGAATTATGTTAATCATCTTGGTTTTCTCTACAGCTAGACCATATCATTTTTCATACAAACTAGGAAAATATTTATAGTCAAAAAGGAGTTATTAATAGTTATTCTAGAATCCTAGAACATGGTTGTCCAACTGGGACTATTCAAGGAAAAGTAGGATATATAATTATTTTATCCATAGTTCTGCTGAGCAAAATTCAGTTAAGAAAAGTTTTTACTGGTGAAATGAAACCCAAATAACATTAGAAGGTAAAGTAATTGAGGGACACAGAAGCCCCTTTTTAGAATTAGAAACAAGCCTGAGATTTATGACTCTGTAGATGTCCTGAGAATAAAGGGTTTTGAGAAACAAGGTATGGAGAGGTTAAAACAAAACAAAATAAAACAAAACAAAACAAACATAAAAACCCTAAAACAAACAAAAAACAAAAAAGGAACATGGTGAAAAGTTAAAATAAAAGAACCAGGGTGAGATTATAATTGTATGAGATGGCAATAAGGTCAAGGGAAAAAAGGAATATGGTAGCTCTGTCAAACCATAGCAACCCAACCCATGAAGTTCTTAAAGAATATTTTGACAAGGAAAATGTAGCAGCATTTTATCCTTTTCTGAATGTGCCCTTGAAAACCAAATGCACACCTTCCAGGTAATCTGGACTGAATCACAGTGCAAAGTTCTTGTCTAAGTTTCTTTCCAAACAAGTTCGTGCAAATAAGTGTAACCAATCCTCTCCACCAGAACACACGTAAGCAGAGAGAGGGACAATGTGAGCAAAGGAGAGGTCCCCTACCTGCCCACCCATAGTGGTGGTGCACAGAAGGGCAGAACCATCAAGCACACAAACATCGTAGTGACCACAGTTCTAGCTGCACTACCACACAAGTAAAAGCAGGGAGAGGAGAAACAAGCCTGCCTTGGGTTTACTTACAGTTAAGCAATATGGGAAGAAAACAAAATGTAGAGGAACAAGCACTGGATGAGCATAGTTCCCATGTTCATTACATTTTAGTACACAGTATCTTCACTATATGATACAAATGAACCTTTTCATTTATTTAGCTAAAGCTAAATTGGAATTTCCTACTTCACTCTATGTTCAGACAGTCAATAATATAATCATTCATAATGAAAGCAGCAGCAAAGTAAGTCATGCAAATCATGATTTCTCCATAATTCAACATTTGTCTTGTGCAACTAGTGAGCTAGTAATATATCACGTTATAAATACATACACATTTAAAACATCTACCTTTATCAACTGGAAAACAGAGGTTTTTGTTCATAAAGTTTTTTCCAAGGTCAAGAATGTAATAGGTGGTGATACTGGAACTCAAGACACATCATTGACTATAATGGCATATCCTTCCCAGATTTCCCAAATGCCATTCTAGATATAACCTATTACTAGAATAGATAGAGTTCAAAATAGCTTGATACCAGAAGTAAGGCATTCTGTTTTCAAATTATTGGATAGCTAATTTAAGCACATTATGCTTGCACTCTCCAATTTGTCTCTCTGTATCTCTTTGTTTCTCTTTGTGTTTCTGTGTGTGTGTGTGTGTGTGTGTGTGTGTGTGTGTAAAAGGAAGGGTAAGAAATTCCTGTAGTCATTGCCAAGTAAGTAATCATGTTTAATAAAAATACCATGATATGTTTCATCTATCTATATCCTTTCTCTTTAAAAAATCAATGTTGTCTCCCTTATATTTGCCAATTATATTTTAATTTTTTTTAATGAGATGTAGTTACAACATATTCCTCAAGTGTATGGTAATTTAGCTCCTTGAAACTTCACTATTTATTTCCAATTTTCATAAAATTTCTTTAAGCCTGGATCACTTGAAAATCTAATTTCTATTACTGCTTGGATTTTGTAATGCAAACACAATGGAAGACATGCCATAATATAAGGAATGAGTCTTACAGGAAAAAAAGTTAACTTAGAGAAGTTTAGCTTAAGGCCTTCCTTTTTTCCAATGAAGTAACTGATTGATGTGGTTTTCCCAAGTAAAAGCTCTTTATCTATAAAAAATATTAATATTAAATAATTGTGGTTATGGCCATCTCAAGAACATTACATGATGATATCTAACTATGAGGTTTATTGTGTCCTAGATAAAAGAATAAGTAGATAATTTTCTTGAAAGAGGAAAAAAAACATATGAGTCTACAGATGATAGATGATAAAGATTTAGATATATACAATGCTCATATTTCATATTATTTAAGATTCCTATATTATTCATTCTCTTTATACCCAATTTAGATTTGGGTATAATCTAAAGTTGCCCAATTTAGATAATTCTGAGTCTTTTGATATAAGTTTTAAATGAAAATCACTATAACTTGAACTTTATAGATCTAGAAAACACGATTTATGTTCCTTGTAAAGAGAAATAAAAGCCTTTTATTAAGTTGGTCAGGTTCAAAAGTCCTTCTTCTCCCCATTGTGTCTAATGCTGGTGTACCATTTGTCTGTTCAGGAAGGATTGGCAAGCATGGAATTCTTCCCATGGAAGTTTATCACTGCCTCATGCTGGACAAGTGTTGGTGCTCTGATGGCCATGACCAAAGGCCCTGTTGCATTCTGCCATAGCTTTCATTTTATATTACCTTACTGTTTTAACTACCAAAGAAGAAAAATAATGTCACAGCAAGCTTAGAAAACAGATAAGGGAAACTTATTTTTACACCTAAACAAAATTTCTTCCATTTTTTCATCCAGCCTTGTTTCATCAACCTACTTTGCACATTTGTGAGGATAAAGAATACATTAGTTATGGCCTATGTACTAGCATCTGATCATTGGAAGCAGGAATTGGTACAGGATGTGTCAGCAGTTATCTTTGAACACCTCAATTCCCCCTGATAATGAGTTGACCTTTAGTAAATATATAATCTCTTTCTATGTCCAGGAGACATAACAATCTATTCTCAAGCTATAGGAAATAGACCAATTATTATTCTTTCATTCCCTCTCTGCCTCATCACCACTATGAAAACTTTAACTTACTTAGCATGATTTTAATAGAACCTGGTCTAATCTTTAGGACTGAGACCTAAAACCTAGGACATGAATAATATTTTACTGGTTACAAATATATTTGAACACAAACAGAGTGGGCTTTCTGAAAGCTGTGACATTTAGTACAGATTATTCTACCATGCATTCCCAGAAAAAAAAATGTTGACCTTCCAAATAGGAGATTACAATGGAAATATCAAACGGGTCCATTGTTCTCTTTTTTTCATTTGAATAATTTTATTTTACTGACATTAATAGAGCCATAGGGACACACTCCAGTTCTAAAAAGCCAACAAAAAATAACATGCAACAAAAGAATGATGCACTTAGGCAGTAGCAATATTCAGACTGGTATTTATTATATTTAATGGAAAAACGTCTGGTCTGTATCTTACACAAAAACATATCTTCTTTTCACAAACATGCCTGTGAATAGAGTATAAACAGAAAGCAATGTTTTAGCTTTTATTTTTGATCGATAACTACCTACATTCTATCATCTCCTTATTACATGGTTAATGTTATTAGGTTGTTATGCTATTTCTTGACTTGCATCCCTTGTATCCTTACATTTTATTAGCAATCCATTCAATACATACTAATTGCCTCCTGTGTGCTAGGCACCTTTCTACATGTTTGGAGCACAATGGTAAACATAGGACTCTGCATTTATAGACCACTCTTTTGAGTGAGGAAAGGAAAACAATAAACAATACACCCAATTAATATAGATGCTATAAGGAGATGAGTGCTATGGAAAAACACATACAGCAGAGAGTAAGGGGGATCAGGGATGCTGTAGAGAGGAGAGTTTGCAGCATTGAATAGGATGAGTTGGGTAGCTTCTAGGCAGAAAGGACAGACAGAACAAAGGCTCTAAAAGAGGTGTCTGATCTGCTAGGAAACAATAAGCAGAGTGAAGGAGAGAGCGGTAGGAGACAAAGTCAGACAGGTCAGGGGGGCTTCCCACATAGGAGCTTATAGACCACAGTGAGGACATTACTTTTAATCTCAGAGAACAGGAACATGTGTAAAATTGCCAGATTTAGCAAAGAAAAAGGAAGACACACATTTAAATATCAATTTCGTATAAACAATGAATATAGTTTAGTAGAAGTATGGTCTTTGCTATATTGAGGACAAACATATTAAAAATTATCTGAGGGGCACCTGGCTGGCTCAGTTGGTAGAGCATGTGATTCTTGATCTTGGGATTGTAAATTTGTGCCTGATGTTGGATGTAGAGATTACTTAAAAATAAACTCTTAAAATAAATTATCTGAATAATTTTAGTATAAGTATGTTACATACAATATTTGGGACATACTTATTTCTAAAATGTTAATTTGTTATCTGAAATCAAAAAGTAACTGCGTGTTCTGTATTTCATTTGGCAGTCCTAAACAACATGGGAGTCATAAACAGGAATACGTGGCCTGACATTTAAAATGATCGTTTTACCTAGAAAATTGTTTTAAATGCTTTATTTAAATAATAGCATACTTAAAATGATCACAGGTACCTAGTGAGTGGACTACAGACACAGGAAGACATGGAAGGTAGCTTTCACAGTGGTCCAGGTGAGAGATCATGGTGCCTGGAACCAGGATGATAGTCAGTGGTAGACAGAAAGTGATGAGAAAAGGTTTTTAAAAAGTAAGAAAAGAAAAGGAAAAAGCAAGACATTATACTTCTTAAGTGTTAGATAGATGGATGATGATAGATAGATAGATAGATAGATAGATACAGTTGATATGCATATGTTTGATTCACTCAGACTAATTGCTATATGATCATTTCTTTAGAATGAAAAATAAAGAAGGGAGGGAGGGAAGGAGGAAGAGAGGGAGGAAGGAAAGGAGGAAGGAAGGAAGCAAGAAGCACCGACTTTTCATTGTAGTTTTCATTGCAGACTGAATAAGAAAGTAGAAATGCAAACGAGGACTGTGGACTACAAACCAAAACACAAGTTCTTTGTTGCTTGCATGTGTGGGACTTCAGATAAATTACAACTTCTCTGAGCTCTAGTTTTCTCTTTTGTAAGTGTAGATATACATTTCCTCCTTCTTTATCTCGCCAGATTGCTGTGAAGACCAGCCGATCCTGGGTACATTTGATTGTAATGTGTCATATAAGTACTAGTTGCTGTAAGTAAGTACTGAGGTCACAAGTAAATCATATGGCTAAAACTATATACGTGTGAAACAAAGTAAGATAAAGAAACATCCTGTTTCTAATTTTGAGGGATAAGAACTAAAAAGCATTTTCTTCTGGGTAAAAAATTTAAAAACATAAAAAATACTAAGAATCCATAATTGTCTTTGGAAAATCATGCACATGTCTCAGTTTTATCTTTCTCCTTTCAACTTCATCTTTCTTCTTTTGACAGAAGCAGCCAAATAGCATATATTAGTATACATTCTTTCAGTGTAATAGGGTTTTCGCCTGAGAAAAGAAAAGTGAACTTCACGAACACTCAATTGCTTGTTATCTCAGAAAATTATTTAGGGACCACAGTGAAATAATCAAAGTGGATTAATGAGAAATAAATCAAAGATGCTACAATGGCCTCAAGAAGGACAGGCTTGCCAGTGTGGGAATCAGCATGTGAAATGAAGGGAAGAACTGGAAAAGAAACATAGCCAATATCCATCTATTGATCCATCCATCCATTTATTAATAATTACTTCTTGAGCACTTCTTATGTATAAAAGTCTATGATGATGAATGGATAAAGAAATTGTGGTTTATATACACAATGGAACAGTGCATGGCAATGAGAAAGAATGAAATATGGCCTTTTGTAGCAAAGTGGATGGAACTGGAGAGTGTTATGCTAAGTGAAATAAGTCATACAGAGAAAGACAGATACCATATGTTTTCATTCTTATGTGCATCCTGAGAAACTTAACAGAAGTCCATGGGGGAGGGGAAGAAAAAAAGAGGTTAGAGAGGGAGGGAACCAAAGCATAAGGGACTCTTAAAAACTGAGAACAAACTGAGGGTTGATGGGGGCTGGGAGGGAAGGGAGGGTGGGTGATGGGTATTGAGGAGGGCACCTTTTGGGATGAGCACTGGATGTTGTATGGAAACCAATTTGACAATAAATTTCATAAAAAAAAAGTCTATGGGATATTCAAAACTAAATAAACTACAACCTACTCTGAAAAGAAATGTGTACCAATAACCAGAATGTTAGGTAGAATGTGATAAGCACTACAAGAGAAATATAAATAACACACTATAGTACTAGAGAGGAAAAACGAAGACAGGAAGGGTTGGTCAGAGAAGGCTATGGATATGGCAGCAATTGTCAGGTGGTGGCCCAGTTAGAATTCAGGTGGAATAAAGGCATAGTTCACTGAGGTTACAATGTAGAGCAAATGGAAGGAATGGAGTAAGCTAAGGTATGCAAGAGAGGTTAATCCAACATTATGGAAAATATTTAGTGTCAGATGAAAGTAGATGGTTTTATACATTAGCTAAAGTAAGTCATGGAAAGCTTTTGAGCCAACAATATAACCAGAGCCAAGATTAAAAATAATCAATCTGGTAGCATGCATAAGAGGAGCTGGATGCAGGGAGAAAAACTAGAAAACTATTACAATTTTTCCAGTGGAAAGACTGCAATAAAATATAAAAAAAAAATATTTGTGAGGTATATGTCAGTTAGGATTGAAAGTAAATGAGTATGATAGGCCATCCGAAATAAGAGTGGCTTATACACGAGGGAAGTTCATCTATTTCTCATTTGAAAGACCATTGGCAGCACGTATAGTTCATAGAGTCTTTAGAGTATTCTAACTGTCTATACCATAAGGTTTCCATCCTCATTTTCCTCAAGATAGTGGCTGAATCTCCACCGTCACATCTTCAATGCAGGTTTAGACAGGAAAGTACAATAGCAAAGAAGGACCTCCTTCCCTCTTGAGTCCACTTCCTATAAGCAGCCTAAAACTTCTGCTGACATCTCCTGAGGTGTGAACTTAGTCTTATGGCCACCCTTAGCTGCAGGGATAGCTGGGAAATACAGCCCCGTGAATGCAGGCAGAAACTAAGATTGGGTTTTTAATGTGTATCAGGCTATGTAATTAGTAATTCCTCCCACAAACTGAGACATATATAATTTGACGACCAATTTAATAGGGAAGGGGGGTGAAATAAAAGCAAGAAAATTAGAAATGTCATCTAAGTTGTAAGACTGAGTGAGCTAATGTCTGTGACTATAAGAAAAAAAAATCATTAGAAAGGTTAGTTTGAAGAAGAGAGGATGGGAATTGGATCAGATTAATAGATCCACAAGCATAAAATGATGTTATTTGATGCAGATATTTTAAAACACTGGAATTTATCATATTTTAATTATAACTTAAAGGAATCTGGTGTAATGAATATCAGGTGGATATGCTTATTTATTGGAAAGTTGTTACCTGTCTAGTGGGTGTTTTTCTAGGGGGAGGGGTAGGTTTCTAGCTCTAAAGTACAATTCAGAAATGCTATGCTATTTTGTAAAATAGTTTTCACCATCTTTTTTGCTTTCCTATCATTACCATTTTTGAAAACTCTTAGAAAACTGATGAATTTGACTTTAACCTGATTGCACATTATTAGAATTGTAATCAAAGGACAATGGAGATATTAAGTAACTTCATTCATTTAACAAATATTTATGGGCACCTCTCATGTGTCAGGCACTATTATTCTGAGTGCTGAAGATAGGGTAGTGAGTAAAACACACAACGTATTTTCCCTTAGAAGACTGTATTCTAGAAGGAGCATGGTAGGAATTTGGAGCAGTTTGACAATCAACAAATATACATACATGAATAAAGCAGAAAAATGAGCTGATAAAACAAAGCATAGGAAGCTAGATAGTGAGACAAGATTGATGGGGGACAGAGGGGAGATGAGCCACGTAAACAGCTGGGCAAAAACCCTGCACACAGAGGCAAGAGCAGATGAAAGGTAAAAAGACAGGAAGAAGGAGAAATAGCAGGAGTGAAATCATGTAGTGACTTGTAAAACATGCAGAGGACCTTATTTTATGATGTTTTAAAATTTTTTTACACATTTATTTTTGATGGACAGAGAGAGACAGAACACAGCGGGGGAGGGGCAGAGAGAGAAGGAGTGGGCACAGAATCTGAAGTAAGCTTCAGGCTCTGAGCTGTCAGCACAGGGCCCGATAAGGGGGCTTGAACTCACGAACCATGAGATCATGACCTGAGCCGAAGTGGGACGCTTAACCGACTGAGCCACCCAGGTGCCCCTACGATGTTTTAAATGAATCAAGGGAATGAATGGAAGGAGGCATGGACAGAAGGGGGAAAAAATGGTCAGACAGACTACAGAATCAGATGAAATATTTCAAACTGGTTTGAAAAGATTATTGGTTTGCAGATAATGACTTTGCCTTGGAGAAGAAATCAACTCTTTTAAAATTTGCTTACTTGAAACAACGTTATAACTATTCAATTTGCTTGCTTTTTTTGGTACTAATTTTTACTAGAGTTGACCAAAAACATCAAATATCAGAACTAAATCTAAAGTGTGTGAATCTGTAATACTTTGAGTGGGCATTGTCTAACATTTCCCTCCCTAGAGGCTGAGCTTGTGATTTCTGTTATCTTCTTAGAGCTATTTTCTACTGAAATGGAACACACAGGTTAAAGTCCTAAACCCACGGTAGGTCTCCATGGTTACAAGAGGACAAGCTGCTTTTGTGTCTCGAAGAGCTGGAATTGTTTTCACCTGAAAACGAATAGCACTCAGGCTATATTTTCACAATGGTATATTCAGTAGTGAATAACACATATTTATTCTAATATAAACAGAAAGCATTTCAATCGCATTAAGGAAGAGATGATGAGTATTAATTAAGGTGGGCACTTATTATTCCAATCCACACTGACACATGTTCAAGAACATGAACTCAAGAGGTCAACTGTGCAATTGTGAATTCACTGAACATTACACTCAGAATGAAAATACCTTTCTAGAATTAAAAAAAGAAGTAAGCTTGGGGCAAACGTGTGGCTCAGTCAGTTGAGCATCTGACTCTTGATTTCAGCTCAGATCCCAGGGTCATGGAGTCAAGCCCTGAGTCCAGCTCCGTGCAGATTGCAGAGCTGGCTTAAGATTCCTTCTTTCTCTCCCTCTGCCACTCTCCCCTGCTCATGCACTCGCGCTCTCTGTCTCTCTTTCTTTCTCAAATTAAAAAAAAAAAAAAAAGGAAGTAAGCTGAAATCAGCCAATAATTAATGGGATACAGTACCTATTTTCCTGAAATTTTATATATTTTATACATAATTTTATATGTATATTTAAAACTTTGTAAATTTTATATATAATCCAACATCATATTGGATTATATATTTTAATTTATATTAATTATATAATTGTATTTTATATATAAATCGTGCATGTATGTATGTGTATTTTCCATGTTTGGATTCTGTCCCTTAAATATACTTATGAATTTTCCAAGTATGAAGTTTTACATGTATCCACTTCAAATGAACCTCTTTTCTGTATTCTCAAGATTAAATAATAATGCCTTAATTCAAAAAAGTTTATTTTTCACTACCAAAACATTACAGTAAAATCATTTTGTCAGTTTTGAGTGCAGATACAATTTTGGAAACCCTTCACATTCCTAGTTTGGAATAGGGCTGTTTCATCAATGCTCAGACTAAGGGTAGGCATCTGTGTCTGTTTGCAGACAAAGACATACTGGAGCAAGTCAGTGCATAGAAGTAAGTTGGACCAATAGGTGTTTCTATATGTAAGAAACCAATTAAAAGGACAGGATAATGCATTGAATAATGAATGAATCACAGAATTATAAGACTATAGAAAAAGAACAACATTAAAGTGAAAGAACAGCAGGCGTTGGCTTTCATTTCATAGTCTTAAAAAAAGACATTCTGATCATGGATGTAAGATAGTTATTAGGCAGACTGAAAACACAGCACATTTTTTCAATGTTTTTAGGTATATTTACATTTTTTTGAAAAAGACAACAAAATAATAAACAACATTCAGTTTTATGTGTACTTCTGAAAGGAGGAAAAGGTATCAGAAATGGAAGCATATTGGTAGATGCGACTTATTCACAGAGTGAGGAGTTTATGGATGATAATTACAGTAGTATGGATCATAATAGAAAATATAGCAGATTATTAAAACTAAACATTTCTAACAATGTGTATAGAGTTCAACACCACAACCAAGTGGAATTTATCCAAGGTATAGAAGCCTAATTCAACATTTGAAAATCAATTAAGACAATCCATCACATCAACAGATGGAAAAGCAAAACAAACAAAAAATCCACAAAACAAAACAAAACAAAACAAAAAAACATGTCAATAAATGCAGAAGAAGCATTTGACAAAATCTAATACCCATCATGACAAATCCTCTCAGGAAACAAAATAGAGGGAACTTCATCAACTTGATAAAGGTAGTCTATAAAAAACCTACAGTTAATATCGTCCTTAATGGTAAGAAACTAGAAGCTTTCCCATCAGGAATAGGTATAAGGCAAGGATGGCCTCTCTCACAATTTCTTCTCAATATCTTATTGGAAGTCCTTGCTAATGCAACAAGGCAAGAAAATGAAATAACAGGTCTCCAGATTTGGAAGGAATTCTTTTTTTGCAGATGACATGATGGTCTATGTAGAATATCCAAAAGAATTGACCAAAAAAAAAATCTGGAATAAGCAATCATAGCAAACAGGATTCAAGGTTAATATATAAAAGTCAATTGTTTTCCAATATACCAAAAATGAACAAGTGGAATTTGAAATTAAAAACACAGTTGCATTAGCATTATCACACATTCCCCCAAAATGAAACACTTAGGTATAAATCTAACATAATATGTATAAGATCTATATGAGAAAACTACAAAGCTTTGATGAACAAAATCAAAGAAGTAAATAAATGGAGCAATGTTCCCCATTCCTGGATAAAAAGACTCAATACTGTCCAGATGTCAATTCTTCCCAACTTGATCTATAGACTCAGAGCAATACCACTCAAAATCCCAACATAGCTAATTTATGGATACTGACAAACTAATTCTAAAGTTTATATGAAAAAGCAAAAGACAAAAAATAAGCAACAGACTGAAGGAGACTATCAAAGTTGGAGGATTGACACTACCCTACATTAAGACTTAACATAGATAGAGTTATAGTTATCAAGATAGTATGGTATTGGTGAATGAAATGAAACCAATGAAATAAAATATGAACCATGAAACAAAATAGTACGTCCAGAAATAAACTCCCATAAATATAGTCAACTGATCTTTGACAAATAAGTAAAGGCAATAAAAGGGAGCAAAGATATTCTTTTCAACAACGGTTCTAGAACAACTGAACATGCACATGCAAAATAATAATATTAATAATAATAATAATCTAGATACAGACATTATACACTTTACAAATATTCAAAATGGATCAGAGACCTACATGGAAAAAGCAAAAATATAAAATTCCTAGAAGATAACATAGGAGAAAAGCCTAGATGATGTTGGGTTTAGTGATGCCTTACTAGATACAACACCAAAGACATGATCCATTAATGAAATAATTAATACACTGGGTTTTGTTAAAATTTAAAACTTCTACTCTTTGAAAGACAATACCAAGAGACCATAAAACAAGCCACAGACTAGGAAAAAAATATTTGCAAAAGATACATCTGACGAAGCATTGTAATCCAAATATGTTTTGTAATCAAAACATACAAAGAACAATCAAAACAATAAGAAAACAATCCAATTCAAAAATGGACCTTAATAAACATCTCACCAAAGAAGATATGCAGATGACAAATATAATATAAAAAAGAAGCTTCACATCATATGTCATAGGGGAAATACAAATTAAAACAACAAGATACCACTACAGACCTATTAGAATGGTCAAAATCTGGACACTGACAACACTGAATGTTGACGATTATGTGGAACAACAGGAATTCTTATTCTTTGCTGGTGGGAATGCAAATGGTACACTTTGTTAGGCATTTTTATATTTTTAAAATAAGACTAAACATATTTTTGCCACACCATATAATCCAGGAACTGTGTTCTTTGATATTTACCCAAAGAAGTTGAAAACATAGCCACACAAAAACCTGCACACGTTCATAGCCAGTTTACTTATAATTGCCAAACTCAGAAAAACAGGATGTCCTTCAATAGGTGAATAAATAAACTGTGGTACAATTTTATTCAGTGCTATAACAACATGAGCTGTCAAGCCATCAAAAGACATGGAGGAATCTTAAATGCATATTTTACCAAGTGAAAGAAGCCAAGCTATAAGGTCTACATGCTATATGATTCCAACTATATGATATTCTGGAAAAGGCAAAACTATGAAGATAATAAAAAGATCAATGGTAGCCAAAGGTGGAGGAGGGAGAGCAATGAATAGGCAGAGCACAGAAAAATTTTACATTGAAAATACTCTATATGCTACTATAATAATGAGTACATTTCATACTTTTTCCAAAGCCATAGAATGTACATTACCATGTATAAACCCTTGGGTAAACTATGGACTTTGGGTGATTATGATGTGCTGATGTAGGTTCATCCTTGATAAAACATGTACCAGTCTGGTATGTGATGTTAGTAATGGGGGAGGCTGTTAATATTTGGGGGACATGGTTATGTGGAAAATCTCTGCACTTTCCTCTCAATTTTGTTGAAACCTAAAACTGATCTTAAAAAATTAAGTCTTAAGAAAAAACTACAGCTAAATAACAGATGTAAAACCTACGTTATCAGTTATAATATTATACGTAAAATGGATTAAATACCATAATTAAAAGGCAGAAATAGGCTAAATGTATTTTTAATTACTCAGCTACATGTTGTCTATAATATATAGTTTAGATTCAAAATGCAAATAGATTGAAATTAAAAGGATATAAAATCATATACTATGCAAATAGTAACCAAAAAAGAGCTGGAATACCTATGGTGATATCAAATAGACTTTCAGACCAAACCAAAACTGATATTAGATAAAAGAAAGAATATTTCATAGTGATAAAAGTTCAATTTGTCAAGAGGATGTAACAATTAAAAATATATATATGCACATACATACATACATACACACACACACCTATGAATAGAGCTACAAAATATATAAAGCAAACTCAGAATTGAAGAGAGAAGCAAATCATTCAACAATAGCTGTTGGATACTATATAACATACTATTTTCAATAAGGATAGAACAACTAGGTAGAAGACCAGAAAGAAAATAGAACACTTGACATGAAATCCAACTAAACCTAACAGACATTGATACAACACTCTACCCAATAATAAGGGCACCTGGGTGGCTCAGTTAAGCATCCAACTCTTGATCTCAGCTCAGGTTATGATCTAGAGGCTTGTGAGTTCAAGTCTCATGTCAGGCTGTGTGCTGATGACATAGGGCCTTCTTGGGATTCTGTCTCTACCTCTCTCTGCCCCTCCCCTGTTCATGCTCTCTCTCTCTCTCTCTCTCTCTCTCTCTCTCTCTCTCTCTCAAAATAAACAAACTTAAAATAAAAAAGAACACTCTACCCCAAAATAGCCAAATACACATTATTTTCAATGGCACATAACACAGTCTCTAGGATAGACCATATGTCAGGCCATAAAACAAGTCATAATAAATTTAAACGGATACTGGGGCACCTGGGTGACTCAGCACAGAGCCTGCTTCAGATCCTTTGTTTCCCTCTCTCTTTGCCCTTCCTCTGCTCACATGCTGTCTCTCAAATATAAATAAACATTTAAAATAATTAAAAGGATGTAAATCACATAAGTATATGCTCCGACCAAATTAAAAAAAATAAGGTAGGATGGGGATGACTGGGTGGCTCAGTCAGTTAAACATCCGACTCTTGATTTTGGCTCAGATCATGATCTCATGGTTCATGAGATTGAGCCCCACATTGGGCTCTGCACTGGCAACATGGAGCCTGCTTGGGGATTTCTCTCTTTCTCTGTCTCAAAATAAATAAAGACACTTTTAAAAAATAATAACAATAAGAAAGAAATTTGGTAAATTCATAAATATTTAGAAATTAAACACTTTCCTCAATAACTAACTGATCAAATAAGAAGTCACAAGAGAAATAATAAAGTACTTGGGGATGAATGAAAATGAAGCAAGAAAACACCATTTTGAAATGTTTGGGATGCAGCTAAAGCAGTGCTTAGAGAAAAATTTATAGCCAAAAATAACTATTTTTTAAAAGGTATAAAAATACCATAACAATGTACTCTCACCTAGGAAGAGGAGGACAAAATTCAACCCAAAGAAAGCAAATGTAAAGAAATAACAAATGTTACAGTAAACACAAATGAAATAGAAAAGAACACAAATAACCAATGAAACTAAAACTTGGTTTGTCAAAAAGATCAACAAAATTCACTAATCTTTAGTGAGTGTGACTAAGGAAAAGGAAAGATTCAAACTGCTAAACTCAAAAGTAAGAGGGTATTACTACCAATCTTATGGAAATAAAAAGTATTAGGAGCCAGTAGTATGAAAGTCTGCAGGCTGACAAATCAGATAACCTACATGAAACGGAAATATTTTTGGAAATAAACTACTATAACTTTATTCAGAAATGAAAAATATTAATGGTTCTGTGTTGTAGGGAGTATGGCTGGAGTTGCAAAAGATGATTCCACAAACAAAGTGCAGTTAAGTGAAGGTCCTCATACTCATGGAATGAGGCCCCACTCCAGAATGAAGCTTCTTTTTATTAGGATAATTGTTAAAGACTATGTGCATAAAGTCAGCTAAGCAAGTGTGTTAATAAATCTAATGGTTTAGCTTTTCAAGGTTGAATTTTGAGTTAATTGGTTTCTATAACACTAGGAAGAGTCAGGTGTGAAGGAGGATCTGGCCCTGGACAATGTTAATGGCTCTAGGCATTCCTTAGGAGCTGCAGCCCCACTCAGCTGTGTACATATGTCCTAAGGCCTTGCACCTTCTCCAGCCCTTCCCCTCCTTTTTCTTTTCAAATATTTTTTACTGTTTTATTTATTCTTGAGAGAGAGACACACACAGCATGAGCGAGGGAGGGGCAGAGCAAGAAGGGGACACAGAATCCAAAGCAGACTCCGGCTCCGAACTGTCAGCACAGAGCCCAATGTGGGGCTCGAACTCACGAGCTATGAGATCATGACCTGAGCTGAAGTCAGACACTCAAAAGACTGAGCCACCCAGGTGCCCCTCAGCCCTTCCTCTTTGAAGTCTTTTCCTTTGATGCTTCTCTCCTACATCTCCCACAGTTCTGTAAAAGTAGAGAAATTGAACTAATAATCAAAAATCTACCCACAAATAAAAGGCCAAGTTCATATGGCTTCCCTACTATATTCTACCAAACACTTAAGGAATTAACACTAATCTGTCATAAATTCACCCCTCCCAAAAAAAAAAAACTTGAAAAAGAGTGAATACTTACCCAATTAACTCATTTCATGAGACTAACATTACCAAACCAGGCAAACACATGATAAATGAAAGCTTCAGACTAATAGCTATTATGAAATACAAAAATCCTCAACAAATACTACCAAATTTTGAGAGATAGAATACTGTCTCCCTAAAGATGTTCATGTCCTAATCCCTGGGATCTGTATATGTGATTTAGGAGAATTAAGGTAGCGTTGGAATATGGTTATTAATCTGTTGTAGTTAAAAAGGGAGATTATCCTGAATTAGCTGAGTGGGTACAATATAGTCACAAGTTCCTTATCAGCAGAAGGGGAGGAGAAAGAGGAGAAGAGTTAAGAGATATATGAAGATGCCATGATGCTAGCTGTGAAGATGAAGGAAGAGTCCATGAGACAAGGAAGGTAGGCAGCCCCAAAAAGCTGGAAAGGCAAGGAACAGATCCCTCTTCTGCCACAATCACTAGAAGGAATGTAGCATGATCTTAGAACCATAAGACACGTTGTATACTACAGACTTCCACAACTGAAAGACCGTAAATTTGTGTTGTTTTAAGCAATTCTTTGTGGTAATTTTTTATAGCATCAGTAGGAAACTAACACACCACACAAATCTAGTGCCATATAAAAGGAATATATGCATAACCAAGTAGAATTTATCCCAAGAATGCACATTTGAATCAACATAGAAAATCCAATCAAAGCAATGTATCATGGGGCACCTGGGTGGCTCAGTCGGTTAGGCATCCGACTTCAGCTCAGGTCATGATCTTACAGTCTGTGAGTTCAAGCCCCGCGTCAGGCTCTGTGCTGACAGCTCAGAGCCTGGAGCTTACTTCAGATTCTGTGTCTCCCTCTCTCTCTCTGCCCCTCCCCTGCTCATGCTCTGTCTCTCTCTGTCTCAAAAATAAATAAAAACTTAAAAAAAAAAGCAATGTATCATATGAAGAGAATAAAGGACAATTACCTCAATAAATAAAAACATGTATTTGAATAAAATCTAATACCCTTTCATGACAAAAATAGTAAAACCCTAGGAATACAAAGGAACTTCCTCAACTTGATAAAGTGCAACTAGAAAAAAAATCCATGGGCAGCATCATAATTAATAGTAAGAAACTGAAGTCTTTCTTCTAAGATCAGGAATAAGACAAGGTTATCTCTTTTTACCACTTCTTTTTAATT
The DNA here is from genome assembly GCF_018350215.1 of Panthera leo. Lineage (NCBI taxonomy): Eukaryota > Metazoa > Chordata > Mammalia > Carnivora > Felidae > Panthera > Panthera leo. The sequence continues at coordinate 167,101,432 of NC_056682.1, forward strand.
TTTTTTTTTTTCAACGTTTATTTATTTTTGGGACAGAGAGAGACAGAGCATGAACGGGGGAGGGACAGAGAGAGAGGGAGACACAGAATCGGAAACAGGCTCCAGGCTCTGAGCCATCAGCCCAGAGCCTGACGCGGGGCTCGAACTCACGGACCGTGAGATCGTGACCTGGCTGAAGTCGGACGCTTAACCGACTGCGCCACCCAGGCGCCCCTCTTTTTACCACTTCTATTCAATACTGTATTGAAGTTTCCACGAAGGTCAATTGTATAAGAAAAATATAATAAAAGACCTCATAATAGGAGTTAAGAGATATAAAACTATCTCTATTTGCAAATTACATGATCTTTTATACTAAAGAATCCATAATCAAAGGATTAGGGTTAAAAAACAAGTTGAGAAAGTTTCCAGAGTACATGATTTCAGAATATAAGATTAATGCACAAAAATCAATTGTATTTCTATACCCTAGCAATTAATTTGCAAATAAAATTAAGAAAAATCTATTTTAGGGGCCCCTGGGTTGCTCAGTTGGTTAAACGTCTGACTTCAGCTTAGGTCATGATCTCATGGTTCGTGAATTTGAGCCCCACATTGGGCTCTGTGCTGACAACTCAGAGCCTGGAGCCTGCTTCAGATTCTGTACCTCCGTCTCTCTCTGCCCGTCCTCCACTTGTTCTCTGTCTCTCTCTCTCTCTCTCAAAAATAAAATCAAAACGTTAAAAAAATATTTGAAAAGAAAAATATATTTTAAAATAGATTCAAAAATATTTCAAAATAAATATAACAAAAAATTTTCAAGACTTGTACACTAAAAATATCATTGAAATAAATTAAAAACCTAAGTAAATGAAAAGACATCCAGTGTTCATGGTTTGGAAGATTTAACATTAATAAGGCAATTATACCCAAATTGATCTACAGATGAAATATAATCCTGTCAAAACCCAGTGGCTTTTCATTGCGGAAATTAATAAGAAGATCCTATAATTTATATGGTAATTCAAGAAACTCAAAAAAGCCAAAACAATCTTGAAAAAGAAAAAAAGTTACTAAGATCACACTCCTCTATTTCAACATAATAATCACAAACATGTGGTACATAAGGACAGACCTATAAATCAATGGGATAGAATTGAGAGACCATAAATAAATCCATATAGTTATCAGCAATTGACTTTTGACAAGAATGGCAAGACAACTCAATGAAGAAACAAGTCTTTAAAATAAATGGTTCTGGGGGCATCTGGGTGGCTCAATCGGTTGTGTGTCTGACTTTGGCTCAGGTCATGATCTCATGATCCGTGGGTTCTAGCCCTGTGTCAGGCTCTGTGCCGACAGCTCAGAGCCTGGAGCCTGCTTCGGATTCTGTGTTACCTCTCTCTCTGCCCCTCCCCTGCTCGTGCTCTGTCTCTCTGTCTCAAAAGTAAACAAACATTAAAAAAAATTAAAATAAATGGTTCTGGTACAATATCAAACACCTGTATGAAAGAGCCAAAATTACAGAACTCTTAAAAGAAAAATATAAAATATCTTTCAGCCGTTGGACAATGGTTTCTCAGATGTGATGACTAAGCATAAGCAATCAAAGAAAAAAATCTATATAAATTAGACTACCAAAATTATTTTGTATTAATTTTTTAAGTTTATTTATTTTGAGAGAAAGGGAAGGTGCTCAAGCAAGGCAAGGGCAGCGAGAGACAGGGGGAGAGAAAGAATCCCATGCAGGCTCCATGCTGGCAGTGTGGGTCTAATATCCAGAATATATAAAGAACTATTATAAATCAACAATAAACATACAAATAACCCAATCAAAAAGTGAACAAAGAATTGAATGTACATTTTTCAAAAAAGATATAAATAGCCAATAAGTACATGAAAAGATGGTTGACATCAGTAGTCATTAGAGAAATGCAAATCAACCCCTCAAGGTGATAATACCTCAAACCTACTAATATGATTATATTAAAAACACATGGAAAAATATACCTGGAAACTAATAAGTGTTGATGAGGATGTAGAGAAATTAGAACCTTCAAATAGTCCTGATCAAATTGTAACAAGGTATAGGTGCTTTAAGAAACATTTCCTCAAAAAAAAAAAAAAAAAAAAAAAAAAAATCACACAGAGTTACCCAGCAATTCCATTCCTAGGTATATCCCTAAGTGAATTGAAATGATATATCCATAAAAACTTTTGTATATGAATATGCATATCAAAATTCTTCATAACAGCCAAAAGTGAGAAAAAAAACAAATGTCCATCAACTAATGATTGGATAGACAAATGTGATATATTCTTACAATGAAATATTATTGAACCATAAAGTATTGATTCATACTACCACCTGAATGAACCCTTAAAAAATTATGCTAAGTGAAAGACACCAGACACAAAAAGCCATATACTGTACAATTCCATTTATGTGAAATACCCACAATATGCAAATCCATAGAGACAGAGTAGATTAGTGATTGCCAGGGGTTATGAGAAGAGGAAAATGTAGAGTAACATCTAATGGCTATGAAGTTTCTTATTAAGGTCATTAAGTATTTTGGAGTTAGATACCAGGGATGATTAGACAACTTTGTGACTATATTAAAAAGCACTGAATTTTACATTTTAGAAACATGAATATTATGTAAATTATCTCTCACTGAAAAAATAATCAGTGGGAGGAGGAGAAGTCTAATTACTACTGACATAACTGTTCTTTCTCATATAATCAGAACATTTTTTAGATAAGTTGTGTTGGCTAGATTAAATTTCTTTCATTCTTTACACATTGTAAACCAAAATAGACTTACTACCTACTTCTAATGTTTTTAGTATGGATTTTGCTTTTCTTTCCTCCAGAAGAAAAATAGAAATATTCTGCAATACAAATCCCTCTATCTGAGCCAAAATCTACCTTATCTTTTCTATACCAATTTCCATGTTTAGATAATCTCAAACAGAATTTTAAGAATGTTCTATCAAGTTCACATTTTTCTTTAAAATGAGTTTTTAGGGGCGCCTGGGTGGCTCAGTTGGTTAAGCGGCCGACTCAGCTCAGGTCATGATCTCACGGTCCGTGAGTTCCAGCCCCGCGTCGGGCTCTGTGCTGACAGCTCAGAGCCTGGAGCCTGTTTCAGATTCTGTGTCTCCCTCTCTCTGACCCTCCCCTGTTCATGCTTTGTCTCTCTCTGTCTCAAAAATAAATAAGCGTAAAAAAAAAATATTAAAAAAAAATAAAATGAGTTTTAAATGAATAAGAAATGTGAAATTTAATTTGTTTAACACAAGACAAATGTAGGTGATTAGCATACATCCCCAAATACTGTAGGCTCTACATTTAAATGCAGTAACAAGATATACCCTACTTTTCTAACAATAGTATTCAAATACATCAACAAAAAAGTGCCACTAACAAAATGTGAAATAAAAGATAAACTATAAAAGATTAAATGTCAATTCTGTATTTGTTATAATGGACCAAAAACTTGAGCTAATTTTAAATTGCATTACTTAAAAGTATGCATATATATTTACATTGTATTTAAATTGATATGAATCTTGATAATCTGCATAGAGCATCTGTAAATATTCTTTTTAATATGAACTTTTAAAAAACATATTAGTGGGGCGCCTGGGTGGCTCAGTCGGTTGGGCGTCCGACTTCAGCTCAGGTCACGATCTCGCGGTCCGTGAGTTTGAGCCCCGCGTCGGACCCTGGGCTGATGGCTCAGAGCCTGGAGCCTGCTTCCGATTCTGTGTCTCCCTCTCTCTCTGCCCCTCCCTCGTTCATGCTCTGTCTCTATCTGTCTCAAAAATAAATAAACTTAAAAAAAAACATATTAGTTATATGTAATCTACCTTTGCTTTATACTTTCAAAATAAATTTCTTTAAATCAGCAGAATTTTGTAATAACTATTAAGAAGTCAGTGCTCATAATTAATTTCCTAAATCTACTGACTAATATTACCTTTATGGCTGCCTCTGAAACATAACAAGGTCAAAACATGCAAGCATTTAACTTTCAAAACACAAAAATACATTTATTTGGCATGGGAGCCATGTGAATTTTACTATTTTTTAGCTTGTCACTATAATCACCGAGAGTCTAATGCCAACAGGAAATGGATACAATCAAATAAAAAGAGCCTATAATCAGTATTAAATCAGGGCTCCTATTTCAAAACTAGAACAGAAATTATACAAGATGAGCTGAATACCTTATAGGGCCAGAAAGTAAGGAAGTGCTCAAACACACACACACACACACAGAAACACACACACACACACACACACACACACACAATGCCCCTCACACACAATGATGAGGATAAGTTAAGATATCAAAGGGACACAGAAACTAAACGAAAAAGCTCCAAATGGCCAAAGATGGAACAATCTGGACAAAATATATTAAAATGGTAATTTTATTATAATCCAAAGTATTAAAAAAAATCTGTGAGTCCAGCTAATATAAGTAAATTCCTGCATACATATATAAATGGGAGAAAATGGACAAACCTCTAGTGCAGAAGTTCAAGTAATTCATGTACATGCTCTGATTGAAGAAAGTGGAGCATAATTCCTCACTCCTTAGTGTGGGCCCCAAAACTGAATAAAGTATGGATTTTAGTTATAATGATATATCAATATTGGTTTATTGTGACAAATGTAGCATACTATTGTCAGATGTTATGTTAACAATAGAAGAAACTGGGTGTTGAACATATGGGAATTCTGTAATGTCTTCACAACTTTTCTACATATCTAAAGCTAATTTAAAATAAAGAATTTATATTTTAAAAAGATAGTCTGTATAGGTTGGTATTAACTCAAGAAGTTCAGAATAGGGGTGCCCAGGTGGTTCAGTCAGTTAAGCGTCCAACTTCCTCTCAGGTCATGATCTCACAGTTCATGGGTTCAAGTCCTGCATCGGGTTCTGTGCTGACAGCTCAGAGCCTGGAGCCTGCTTCAGATTCTGTGTCTCCCTCTCTCTCTGCCCCTCCCCTGCACGTGCTCTCTCTCTCTCTCATAAATAAACATTTAAAAAAATTAAAAAAAAAAGAAGACTATAACATCTTTCTCTCATCACTCACAGAGTAAATGACATCTTTCAAGTTATCTGCAAGTGGGTGATGGTTGTTTTTAAATATACTAGAGGGGAAAAAATGAGAATTATTCAGACAAGAACCAGAAGAAAAAAATTCTAAGAAAATGAAGATGAAGGTAATAGAAAGAATGATTCAATGAGTTGTTCCAAACAAGAAACACTTCAGGATCAAACACTGTATATTATGATACAGTTTTCATATCTTTAACATTATTAGCTAGTACATTGGAAACTCTGTACTCTATACTTCGTAGAAAATTCAATGGCTTTTCAAAGGCATTTTTTATTTGACATTTTCTCCTGATTCATTGAGTTTGAACTTTATCCCTCCTTGACTCTTTCCTCATCAGATTTAGACCAGTGACTCAAAATTTAGCATTCATGCAATTTTCTAGAAATAGGACTTAGATGGGAAGAATGTAGCTTCTTTAAAATTCAGCTTGAAACCTGGCCCCACCACTGATTTTGACTGTGCTGATCCCTGGTGTAATCGTGCTAGAAGATGGTCGTGCTGTCTTCAGAGTTCAACTTGACAATCAGGAGTTTATTAAAATCTCCATGAAATTATTTGTCTTATCTCAAGAAAATTTAGTTCTGCTTTCCTGGAAATGGAGAAATAATGAGTAATGGGCTGATATTAACCCCTTAAAGCACAATATCTGTATTGTATTTTTATTTAATTTGATGAAACACTGAAGACAATGAGAAAGACATTTGAGAGAAGGAATTAGTCTTCCTTTTTAAATATATCATCAAGGGTCTGAAAATATAGCTATATAGCTCTTACTCTAAAAAAAGATTCAATTATACAAGATGAATAAGTTCTAGAGATCTGCTATACACATTGAGCCTGTAGTTAACAATACTGTATTGTGCACTTAAAAGTCTGTTAAAAGGGTGCATCTCATGTTAAGTGTTCTTATCAAAATAAAATAAAATCCTAAATGGGTCTTAAAAAACAATCACCACTAAAATAATCTTGACTCTTTGGGCCTAAAGTAGAAATCTGATAAGGAAGAGTATATAGAATTGGAAGTTACATAAATCTAGAAATTATATACTGTACAATATTGGGTAAGCTACTTAAACTCTTTGAGCTTCCATTTTCTTACATTTAATATGGAAATACTTGTACTTAAAGCATAGGGTTGTTAGGGCTGTTCACTGAGATATGTGGAAAGCATTGTCAGGCACAGAATACACTAGACCCACTTACTTATTCACTTATTATATTTAGAATAACCCTCATAAGTTAAAATCTGTTAAAATGTAAAGTGGCATGAATAAAGACATTTATTTATTTATTTATTTTTTTTTTTTTAATATATGAAATTTACTGTCAAATTGGTTTCCATACAACACCCAGTGCTCATCCCAAAAGGTGCCCTCCTCAATACCCATCACCCACCCTGCCCTCCCTCCCACCCTGCCCTCCCTCCCACCCCCCATCAACCCTCAGTTTGTTCTCAGTTTTTAACAGTCTCTAATGCTAATAAAGACATTTAAAAATGACCATGTCCATTACATTTCACAGATGTTGATACCAGATTTCAAAGAAGTTAAATAGTGTGCCCTAGGACATAGATTTTGTTGGTGTTGATTTTAGGCCACAACAAGAAACATAGATAGCCAGGCCAGTGAAATGTACCCTACAGCATATCACCTGGGAATAATGTTTCTGACTATTTTAAAATAACCAAAGGTCCTTCTTAAACTGAAAGATCAGTTTCAGTTTCACATTTCTGGTCAGTATAACTACTTAAATAACTTCTCAGGAAGATGAATACAGAAGGCAAGGAAGCTACCTATTTATGTCTATTTTTAGAATGGCAGATTTCCTTTCTAGTTAACTGTTGTATTATAAGATTTTGTTCTCTTTTTTTCCATTTTAAAATATCTTGGAAATGCAAATTGACACGTAAGTTCTCTTAAGTTTTACCCAAAAGGTAGGAGGTATAGCTAATCCTTACTAAAGCTGGTGAATATTCATTTTCTCTATCCAGGATATTATAGTGAATCCAACTTGCTGAAATCCCCTTAGGATATGGTCATGATTATATTATTTAGCTGAATCAATAAATAGGAAGAACAATTGCTAAGCTCTCCAGGGAACTGGTGGGGAAAATTATCCCCCAGATGGCACTAGCAATTATTTACTTCGCTTGAAATTTCTTCCACTTTTGGACAGAATACTTTTTAATATAATAAATATAAAGATATCTGAAGATTTGGACATTATCTACAAAGACAATTAAATAAATTTCAGCAACTGTGACAACGTTTTTAACCCAACTTGATTCAAATGTCAGCAGAAACTTCCCTTTACCTCCACAGGAGTTTCTTTTCCTATAATAACTGACCAAAGACCATAAGAGATGCATATATTAAACTACTAAAAGAGAGTGGGATAAAGGGTTTCAGACAAAAATGTTATACCAACTCTAGGGCAAGTAGCTGAATACAGAAGTAACCAGACTTATGACCTGTGGTCTCATCTAAACCCTCTGCCTTTGGGATCTAGTTCAATCATATGACTTTATTTTTTTAGTCCTATGACTTTAAATATCATATCGTCAGCATACTAATGGCTCTCCAATTTGCATCTCCTATCCTAGCCTTTTCACTGAGTTCCAGACTTATACATCAAACTGCCAACCCAATCTCATTTGAATATTTGGTATTTCAAAATGAACCTGAAAAGCCAAAAAGGAGCAGTCAAGAGAGTTCTGGGTTTTCTGAAAACAAAACAAAACAAAATATACACACACACAGACACACAACACACACACACACACACACACACACACACACACACACACAGCAATAATAACAGCAAACATCTATCCTTCCATAAGTCTTTCTCATCTCAGTAAATAGCTCCATCATCTACTTAGTTAAACCAAAATCCTGGCATGTATTTTTGAGTCCTCTCTTTCTCTCATACCCTATATGCAATTTATTTTCTAATCTGTTCTAATTTTAAAATATATTCCTAATCCATCACTTTGTATCTTCTCTACTGGTATACTCCAGTCCAAGCTATCACCACTGTTGACCTGGACTCATACAACAGTCTTTATATCCACTATCCTCTTTTAAAATGTTTGCAAAATAGCCAAATGAGGGGCGCCTGAGTGGCTCAGTCAGTTGAGCTTCCGACTTGGGCTCAGGTCATGATCTCACAGCTGGTGAGTTCGAGCCTGCGTCGGGCTCTGTGCTGACAGTTCGGCGCCTGGAGCCTGCTTCAGATTTTTTGTCTCCCTCTCTCTCTGCCCCTAACCGACTCGCATTCTGTCTCTGTCTCTCTCAAAAATAAATAAACATTAAAAAATTTTTTTAATAGCCAAATGATCCTTAGATTTGGTATTTTCCTGTTTAGAAGCCTCCCATGGCTTCATCTCATGGGTAGAACAAAGTCTAATTCTGATAAGAAGGCTGATAAGAGGCCAGTGCCAGTCTCTACTGCCTTATCTCCACAATACTGGCCTTCCTTTTGTTTTAAATTTTTTCAATGTTTATTTTTGAGAGATAGAGAGAGAGCACAAGCAGGGGAGGGGCAGAGAGAGCCAAACACAATCTGAAGCAGGCTCCAGGCTCTGAGCTGTCAGCACAGATCCCAACATGGGGCTCGAACACATGAACCATGAGATCATGACCTGAGCTGAAGTCGGATGCTTAACCGACTGAGCCACCCCCGTGCCCCTGCAGTACTGGCCTTCTGTTAAGGAACCTTTGCACTTTCTGCTTCATCCACCCGCATAGCTCTACCCTTAACTCACAATTCTGGCTGCTTTGCATCATTTATGTCTTGGCTTAAATGCTACTTCCAGAGAGTGATTTATAGAATTAATGTCTAACTCTAAATGGAAGCTGAGAAAAAGAAAAAAAAAAAAAAAAAAAGACTAGTGCCTAAGAAGGGAAATGTAAGTTTCCTGGAAGTTCCTCCTCCCCTACTGATGGGTAGAGAAAAAGCCGTTATAGTAAATTCTGTTGAAGTGTGTTGTTTCTACTCTTCAAATTCCTTTCAATGGAAGCTCCTCTAACCCCTTGGCCTTATTCCCAGTGGAATTCAGCTTTGCTGAATCCTCCCTGATACACATTTTATAGAGATTGCCTCTGCCTTGGAACTGAGTAGGTAAATCTGCCCACATCCCATTAGCTGCAGATATAAGCTATATCTTAATATCTACTTCTTCCCTAGAAAGGGTTCTATTTTGGTCTATATTTGCCTTATTCCAGTTTATATATTTTTTAACTACTTCAATATTCAAGTGGAGAAGAGGAATGGCATCACTCAGACCCTCTTAAACTCCAAAAAAAGCATGTGCTCTTCTAGCACAGATAACTAGAATGTACTACATCTGATTGTGAACTACAGTCTGAAATAAAGCCTTGGTCTGAGCTGGAACTGAGAACTTCTAGAAAAAGCTCTTCTGGGGTGTTTGGGTGGCTCAGTCGATTGAACATCCAACTTCGGCTCAGGACATGATCTTTCAGTTTGTGAGTTCAAGCCCCACATCAGGCTCACTGCTGTCATCAGAGAGCTCACTTGGGATCCTCGGTTCCCCTCTCTCTCTGCCCCTCTCCCACTCGTGCTGTCTCAAAAATAAATAAAACATTTTTTTTAAAAAAGGAAAAGTAAAGGTCTTCTACTTTATAGTTATAGGAGTTAATAATGGCCACTTAAAGAGTATTATATATGACTGCAACTTACAGCATATAGGAGGGTTCAGTAATTATTTGTTGAAGTAATGAACAAATGATGTGCTTTCTTTCCCTCTGGTGGCACAAGGTATATGATTCAACACCAGAGTCACACAGTCTATTTGCCCCCAGAGATACAAGCACAGGAGGAAAGCATCCATATCCACATGCAGGAAGAGCATCCAAGGTGAAAAGGACGAAAGACTAATAATAACAACTCCACCAGACAAAATTTTCACACAATAATGGCAGATGGATTCTTTCAGGAACAGAAACAGTACTTATACCTGAGTAAGTAAGAGGATGTACACAGCAAACCAGCAGTGAAGAAGTATATGAAGACATGGGGAAAATGGCAATTTGAGAGAGATCACCAGGAAATGAAAGATTTATTATTAGTACATCTTCCAAGTCTGGAGAAATACTTCTCCAAATAGCACCCTTTTATGTCACCACACCTATTGGGTTATATCTTACTAATTCCCCCTTTTTTCCTGGCCTCCCTGAGATTGGAAGTAAAAACTACCCAGTAGTCTAAGAAATCTTTTCTTGAAATTTTATTTAAACTGCACAAAATTAGTGAGTCTAAAAAAGGAGAAAATTAAAAGAAGTGAAAGGGATTGTTCATATTTTTATCCAACTATTTAACTAGCTTCTTGTGTTAAGCAATGATTCCATAAAAGTGGCAAACTCTTACTTTGTTAATTTCCATAAGGACTTTAAAAATTCTCATGACTCTTTCCTGAGCAAAAACTCTAGCGTCTCGGGAGAAGCTTCCAATTCACATCTGTTTGGCATCACATTATCATGGTTTGTTATCACAGTAGTCAGGATTATCTCTTTGAAGATCAATTTCCTAGTGAGCAATCAGACCAAGGGTAGTCAATCTAATTCAGTCAGCTTAATGACCCAGATAACGGTAATAGTGCTGGTAATTTTGGTGATTAAAATGACACATATAATTCAATTGTGCAAAATTGACATGGCTCAGTGCTTGGCTGTGAAGTGAACACACATGTAAGAACAAAAACCCCTCTGAGCTGATCAAAGCACTTTAGCAGATCTAGTCCATAGCTGCCCCCTCTTGCCATTGTATCATATGCCAAGGGTCTATCACTTTCACAGCTCTGCTGGACTAATAAATAGAATTTTCCATATTCCTTACATAGCCTTATCTTAGTGAAAAAATACATTTCACCCTACCTCAATCATATAGAGTTTAGAGGTAGAGTTCCAACAATAATATGACTAAAGTAGTCAAAATCACTTATCACTCTAATGGAAAAAGTTCCCTTTGTTTTCAAAATAAACATAATGCCATATGATCTTCAATTTTGGAGAGTATTTTAGAAAAAGGAAATCTGGAACACCTGTTGTTGTCAAGGCTTGGGAAAACTGCCAGTAGCATTTTAAATGGTGCCTTTACCTGTTTCACACAACAGCTGAGTGTCACCATCTGGGCCAGGCTGAAATTTCCATGAGTTCAGCCAAATTGTCATAATAGCTCCCTTTTGCTGGTCCTTCAAACAATGGGCTGATTGGGAAAACTACATTTGACAACAGAACGCCGTCTCAAAATGCATGAAGTCCAAGTGTCATAAAATGATGGAAAGAGTATTAGGCTTACACACTGTATAATCATTTCTAGTATAGCACTGTATTAGAATTGGGGATTAAACCAACAGAGCATGTTTGTTTAGAATAGTGATAATTGCCGGGTGCACAGCAGTATAAAACCATTCCTAAAAAAGGAACATTTCATTTTCCTAATGGAAAACTAATTAAATAAACATGTTGTGAATGTTTCCACAAGTCAGACAATGGAACACTTCAAAGCAAAAACAACATATACTCTCAGATCATAAACTTTTTCTACGACGTGCTTTAGACTATGCAAATGAAATTTAATTGCACTAAAACCATTTTACCCTTAGAGACTGTGGAGATTTTAACTTCAAAATTATTGATTTAAATGAAAACAAAAATCAGAAAACTGACCTATGAAATAGAAAACAGTTTTTAATAAGGAGTAATTTATAGTGAAATGCCAAGATCCAAACTTAGTATCTGCATGCATTTCACAAGTGCATGCATCTGTGCACGCCACATAGATACTAAAATAAAAATATTTCCATCAACCCATGAAGCTTCCTGCTCATACTGTTCTTAATCTCCACACCACTTAGACTACTACTGTTCCAATTTCTTACACCAGGTTTCTCTATTATAAAATTCATGTATATGGAATTGTTGGGAAGAAAAAAAAATTCTCTACCCTTCCTGATTCTTTTGGCTGATCTAAGAAATTGGCGTGAAGAAAACATTAACAGAAGAAAATCAAATTTAATTACATACATAAGAAAATCCACATTAACTAGAGAGATTCCAAAGACAGGGTACATATGTCATTGTTAACTAAGGAGAAACAGTAGGAGCCTGGACTCCAAAAGGAAGGAAAGCAACTCATAGAAAGATGAAAGAGTATTGAGCACCTGGGTGGCTCAGCCAGTTAAATGTCCAACTTCAACTCAGTCATGATCTCCAGGTTTGTGAGTTTGAGCCCCAGACTGGGCTCTCTGCTTTCAGCACAGCAGCCTACTTTGGATTCTCTGTCTCCCTCTCTCTGTGTCCCTTCCCCACTTGGGCATGATATCTCTCTCTCTCTCTCTCCTTCTTTCAAAATAAATAAACTTTAACACAAAAAGAAAAAAGAGTAAATGGTAAACAAATGTTTGCTGGGTCATACAGAAACAATGGGACATAGACAGGAATTTTATGCTAAGTGAAATAAGTCAGAGAAAGACAAATACCATATGACTTCACTCATATGTGGAATCTAAGAAAAATATACAAATGAGCAAAGGAAGAGAAATCAAAAACAGACTTAATTATAAAGAACAAACTAATGGTGACCAGAGGGGAGGAGAGTGTGGGGTGGGGAATGGGTTAATTAGGAGATAGGATTAAGAGGTTCACTTGTCAGGGCACCTAGGTGGCTCAGTCAGTTTAGTGACTCTTGATTTTGGCTCAGGTCATGATCTCAGGGTGAGACTGAGCCCTGTGTCAGGCTCTGTAGTGACAGTGAGGAGTCTGCTTGGGATTTTCTCTCCCCCTCACTCTGTCTGTCCCCCACTCATTCCAGTGCACATGCACTCTCACTCTCTCTGAAAATAAATAAATATATATATTTTTTTAAATCAGCCTAAAATAATTTAAAGGCCAAAAACACACATTATGGGGTGGCAAATTTTGCTCCCTACAGAATTAGGCAGGTTGTACTTTTCTTTGTCTACATTTACTATTTTTAAGTTGTATATATGGCATTGTATGTGTAAGTATTATTCCATTATATAAATATAACACATTAAATTTATATATTTTTCTGGTTGAAAGGCATTTAGGTTATATCCAATTTTTGTCTATTTTCAGTAAAACTGCTATGAACATTACTGATAAGTGTTTTTATGCACTTTCTTGGGTGATTTTCTTGGGTAAATGATTTTCTTGGGTAAATACCTAGTAGGGAATTTCTGGGTGATAGCAGAGGTTTATATTTAACTTTATAAGCAAATGCAAAACTTTCTCAAAATGGCTGCACCATTTTACACTCCCACTAGCAGTGTATGAAATCCCTGGTTGTTCTACATTCTCACCAGCATTTAATGCTATCAGTCTTTTTAATTTTAACCATTCATATTAAATCTCATGTAGCTTAATTAGCATTTCCTAAATAACTGCTATTGGTGAGAACTTATTCATATGCTTATTTGCCCTGTGTATATCTTCCTTTCTGAAATGTCTTTTTAAATTTTTGGACTTTTTTTATATGAGGTTTGTCTTATCAAATTGTGATAGTAGTTTACATATTTTGAACACAATCCTTTGTCAGATATATACATTGCAAATATTTTCTTTCAGCCAGCTGCTTACCTACTTATTTTTAATGGTACCTTTGATGAGATATTTTGATAAAATCTTATTTGTAGTCTTTTATTTGTGATTTTTGATTCCTAAAGAATATTTACCTATTCTAAGATCAGGAGGCTATTTTTTTCCTAAAAACTTCATACAGTTTGCTTTTAAACAACACAGGTTTGAATTGTGTGGGTTCACTTATACTCCAGTTTTTTTGAGACAGTATAACACTGTAAATGTATTTGCATTTCGTTATGATTGTCTTAACTTTGTTTTTTTTTTTCTAGCTTACTTTAAGAATATACTATATAATACCTTTGACATACAAAATATGTGTTAATCAAGGGTTTACAACATCAGTAAGGCTTCTGGTTAACAGAGGTTATTAGTAGTTAAACTTTTGGGGTATTCAAAAATTATACTGATTTTGACTACATGGAAGGATCAGTACCCCAACTCTTGTATTGTTCAAGAGTCAGCTGTAATTAGAGCTTTTAATCATAGTCATATGATTTATTTTGAATTAAGTTCTGTGTATGGTATAATGTAGGGTTTGAGGGTTTTTTGGTCCTTCCTTACTTCATGTTTAATAGAATCCATCTAGGCCTGAAGGTTTCTCTGGGGAAATTTTAAGTTTTTAATATTAATTTTACATATATGAAACTATTTTAATTTTTTATTTATTTTTATTTCAATATTATTTGTTCATATCATCTGAATTGCCAAATTATTGGCATAAATGGTTCATAATAATCCTTAAGTATTTTATAACTTTAGGATCTCAGTTTTGCACCCTTTTTTATTTCTAGTATTTGTCTTTTGTGCAGTCTTTTTTTCTTAACCACTTAAACAGGAATTTATCAATTTTATTGATGTTTCCAGAGAAATTATTTCAAATGTCATTGCTTTTTCTCAATTGTTTCTTTGTCTAGTTCAGTGATCTCTACCTTTACTATTATTTTATTTTCCTTAGTTTTTATTTTGTTCTTCTTTCTCTAGCTTCTTGAAGTAGAAACTCAGATGACTGAACCACCCAAGCACCCCAGATTATTTTATAAATACCCATTTAGAGGGTCCTATATTCCTACTGATCTTTTTGGCCATATATTTATCAGTAAAGTTAAAATGTATCTCTTGTAATTCATTATTACTTTTAATCAAATCAAACATCTATATCTTTAAACATTTAATCTGTTTACATTTATTATAATTTATTTGATTTCATTTAGTTCTACTATGTTGCTGTTTGCTTTTGATTTGTCCAATATGTTTTCTTCCTTCCTTACTTTCTTTAATCAAACAAATATCTTTTGCCATAGCATTTTGTTGCCACTATTTCTCATCACCCCCTATTCACTCCATTATAGGATCTGCTGCCCTAAATAATACAGTGTCCAAACACATGATACTTGGTACCGGGTACATAAGATTGGCAAGATTTTTTTTTTTTAGTCACATTCACTCACAGCCTCAGGGAAGGTAACTACAGCAAGTCATGCAGTGCTACAGGGATTGCATGCAGTTGCATAGCAGCATGGGCTGTGAGAGGCAGGCTTTGTAGTGACAAGAATGTGGGTGACCCTTGGACCTTATGGGAAGATGTACTTAGCTTGTTTGAATAATTTTGTGAAAGGGAAGAGAAAAACATACTAGGTTGAAGACCTGCTAAGTTGCAAGGGGTCCAGCTGATGGAGGAACCAACTAGGCAGGGAGCTGTTTCTGGGTGGGAGGCATTTTTAGTGAGAGCAGGAGAACTCAAGACTAGGCCTCTGGGGCCTTGTGATACTCAAAGATGTCAAGGAAGTCCATCAAGAATTAATATTATGCCACTTTACATACAATTTAATAACCCTACAATTGTATAGCTCATTTACCACTCTCTTATATCCTGTGCTAATTTAAGCATTAATTTTTTGTCGACATGTATTATGAACTTCATAATGCAGTATTACTCTGTTACGCATCTTTATCCTGCACTGGCTTCCATTCCATAGCAACTATTGGTTCCCATGATTTGTCTCTAAGAGTCACTGCATGATTAAGGCAAGCAAAAATTGTGAGCCACAATTTTAGTTCTTTACTTTGTATGATGCACTGAAGGTGCTGTGAGGTCATGGTTTTATAGTGCCTGGAGCTTACGTTATTTAGAGTAGGATTTCTTTAAGAAAAAGAATACAAAATTTTAAATACACTGTCAGGTATGGGTGTGAATATCTATCTAGAGAAAAGAAATCACTGCAAATCATGTTAACAAATCATCAAATAACAAAAGTATCACACACGCACACAAAAACAGAAAATAACCTATTGGTTTTATGAATTAACTTTCTATCTGCCAATAATACTTTTTATCATAAATTTTTAGACACTGAATATAGATCAACGATTTTGCTATAATCATTTGCTTTAGAAAGAACATGACTGAAATTTGCTTTTATTTTATTCTACTCTACTTTATTTTATTTTGTATTTTAGCTTTACAACTTGCAATTGATACTTTTATTAAGGTTTTTCAGGTTGCAGTCACATTCTGGAAAAATATCATAAATATTTTAATATGAAGTATAATATTTCTCAGTATTTTAGATTTTCTTAGGTAGTGACATATGCAATCAAAATAGCAAGAAATTTAAATTTTTCTAATGTTTTTTCTAACACATGATTTACTCCCTATGTTTAAATGCATAAACAAATAATAAAAGAGTCCATTCATTACTGCTATTCAAAGTTTATCTCTCTTCCAATTAAATTGCTGGCCTTGGCATTATATGAGCATTTGTAACAACTTGTTTCTGGGGTCAGAACAATTTCTAACAGTTCCATTCCTTGATTTTCTAATCCTTTACTGGATTTGACTAATTTTTACTTAATTCCCTTAAAATTCTTTACCTAAAAAATGTAAATACAAAAGAACTTCTATATACATCCATATCAGAAGCCTATACTTTCTTTCTTTTCTTTTTCAAAATTGTTCTAAAAATGTAGCTTGTAGTTTAAAGTATACTATCTGAGCTTTATCAAATTTTTCAACATGGGTGACTCAGTCGGTTAAGTGTCTGAATTTTGCTCAGGTTATGATCCGTGGTTTGTGAGTTCGAGCCCTGCATCAGGTTCTGCACTGACAGAGTCTCTCTCTCTCTCTCTCTCAAATAAATAAACATTAATTTTTTTCACTAAATTGTTTGCATTTCATCGATGTGTATTTCATTGATGTATAGGCTGCATCTACCATGTATTTGAAAATATATTTCAGTCTTTAAAGTGTTGTAGCAATGTTTCAAGATTTGAACTGTTTTTAGAATAGGTAGATTATCTAGATTATCTCATTAAACTTATTATCTTTAAAGAAGGAGTAGGCATGTGTGTATAATACTTCAAGTGCAAAAGAAAGTCTATTATTATAAAATACTAAAACCTGTCAATAACCTCAAGGACTTTGAATGCAGTCTTCTTCTCTGATGAGGACAAGGTAATAGAACACATTAGACATATGCTGCCTACTTGATAATGTTCATAAAAAGTGTACAGCTTTGTCATCACCTTGTAGTCATGTGACTGACCACAACTATTGCTGAAGGACATTTTACAATCATTCCAAACACATTTCATTTGTTGAAATAAAATGCTAACAGGTAATTTTCATTTGGCAAGGAAGTTTAAAATTGCTCACGGGGTTTTGTATTATAATACTAGTGCACAATAGTTACCAACTAATTAGTCACTGTTCATCATATCCAACAAGAACCTACAATAATAGAATACTGTCTAGTGACTGATTTGTTAGATTTACTGCTTCATTTTATCCATGTTTTATAATAATTTTAATTCTTCACAAACTCTTTTGGATAAATAAGTCACTTTTATTTTCTTACCTTGGATTTTTTTAAGTGTTTGTACAAACTATTGATCATGATCATACTTTTTTCCATTACTTCAAAAATGTTTTTTTGAAACAATCTTATTTATAATTGCACCATAAAATAATAAGATACCTAGGAATAAACCTAATCAAAGAGGTATAAGACCTGTACTCTGAAAACTATAAAACACTGATGAAAGAAACTAAAGATGACACAAAGAAATAGAAATATAGTCCATGATCATGGATTGGAAAAACAAATATTGCTAAAATGTGTATACTACCCAAATCAATCTACACATTTAATGCAATCTCTATCAAAATAAACATTTTTCACAGAACTAGAACACACAATCCTAAAATTTGTATGGCACCACGAAAGACCCTGAATAGCCAAAGCAATCTGGAAAAAGAAAAGTAAACCTGGATGAATTACAATTTCAGACATTAAGTTATATTACAAAGTTGTAGTAATCAAGACATTATGGTACTGGCACAAAAATAGACACATAGATCAATGGAACAGAATAGATAACCCAGAAATTAACTCACAACTACATGATCAATTAATCTCTGACAAACTAGGAAGGAATATCCACTGGGAAAAAGACAGTCTTGTCGGCAAATAATGTTGAGAAAACTTAACAGCAACATGCAAAAGAATGAAACTGGACCACACCATACATAAAAAATAAATTCAAAATGGATTAAAAACCTAAATGTGAGAGCTGAAACCATAGAAATCCTGAAAGGAAACACAAGCAGAAACTTCTCTGACATTAGTCATAGCCACTTTTTTTCCAGATAGGCCTCCTGAGGCAAGGGAAACAAAAGCAAAAATAAACTATTGGGACTATATCAAAATAAAAAGCTTCTGCATAGCAAAGGAAACCATAAACAAAACTGAAAGCCAACCTATGGAATGGGAGAACATATTTGCAAATGACATACCTGATAAAGGGTTAATATCCAAATTACATAACTCATACAACTCAACACCAAAAAATACTATCTCAATCCTCGTTTGCTCCTTTTTTCCTGAACTTCTGCCTAAGTAAGTGTATTTAGATCGACGCCTTCTATAGTTAATTCCTGGGTAGGTTACCTCGTCATGTGGGTAGTACTCTACCTCCTTAATTTGAAGAAATTTTTCAAAGTTTCTCACTAATAAATATTCCTGTTCTACCTCTCTAATTTCCAATTGCCTTCTCCCTTATAGTCTCTTAGTTCTTTGGGAAAGGGAGTGAGGAAGAAGTAATTATTGGTTAGATGCCTCAATACCACTTTACTATCAAAAGAATATACTAAACTTAAAGATGCAGTCATTGGGATTTAATTATGAGGAAAAATAAGAAATCACAAATAACATGAAGCCTGTTTTGTTGAATTTTATATGTTTCTAAATGTTAACTGAAATGTCAATTTTTCAAAATAAGATTACGTGTGTGGATATCACTGCCAGATATTAAAATATCTTATAATGCTAAGATATTAAGATAAGTTGAGACTACTAAAAAAATTGCAAGAAAAAAAAACCCAGGTACAGTTCTTATATGTGTCATAATTTAGCATTCTTCACAATCACTCTTCAAATGAGGGGAGAAAGAAAATTTTATTCAACAAATAGTGTTTGAATATGACACTAACTAACTGAGGAAAATAGTTTGAGCTCTATATTAACATATCCAATCAAAAGTTAAATTAAAATGATAATTACAAAGAAATTAGCTTAGATCAAGTGAGTATTTACTGTTTTCATATTTGTTAGGATTAACCAACCAAAAAACCAAAAATAGAAATATAGGAAAGGGTTAAATTTTGATTACACAAAGGTGAAAATCATTTTATGTTAACAATATATGAGACAAAATTTAAAGTGAAGTTAAAAACTGGGGAAGATTAACAGTCTATAACAGACAAGTTATTATTTTTAACACAGAATTGATGTAAGAGTCAATGGGAGACAGAAGTATAGTTTAATGGGAAAAATGTAAGAAATTTCATAGGAATAAAAGCAAGTTCCAATTATAAGACAAAAGGACTATTGTGCCTTTTGTTACTAGTCATAGGGAAAAAAAGGTTTAAGAGAGGTTATTCTTTTTGCATTTAAATTTGGTAAATTATTTCATGTCCTCATTTCTTCTATGAATATTTTTGGAGTGTCTGCTATGCTCTGGACACTACTAAGTACTGAAATAGTTAAAAATAAAGTTTGCAGGACCTTTGTGGTTCCAATGAAATGCTCTATTAGACTCCAAATAAGAATTTAAATTGATACATTTCTGGAAGGCAAAATGGAAATATCTTCAATATTTATATATGATTCAATTCAGCAATTATGTATGTGGGAAAAAACAATTTAGAATATTGCACAACTATATTCACACATCAATGTTTTTTCTCAGTTTTGTGTACAATATCTAATGAATTGGTAATGATTAAGAATAGAGAATTAAGAGATGCCTGAGTGGCTCAGTTGGTTAAGTGTCTGACTTTTGATTTCAGCTTAGGTCATGATCTCATGGTTGGTAGGATCAAATCCTGAGTGGGGCTTCTGCAGTGAGCATGGAGCCTGCCTGGGATTCTCTCTCTCCCTCTTTCTCTGCCCCTCCTTCTCTCTCTCTCTCTCTCTCTCTCTCTCTCTCTCTCTCTCCCTCACACACACACTAATTCTCTCACTCTTTCTCTCTCTCTCAAAATAAATAAACATTTTTTTAATGTCAAGGAATCATTGGGAGAAACTGGTAGAAGGAACATAGAAGCTCACTGTACTATCTTCACAGTCTCCCGTGAATTTATAAGTATTTCAAAATAAAAAGTGAAAACAGTACAGCAAAATATACAAAATCAAAGATAGTTTTTATCAAAGACTATACCTTTGCTTTTCAGCCCCCTCTTCCATTCATCTCCCATGACCAAAGGTAACCACTGTTATGGTTTTGGTGTTCATCTTTCCAGACCTCTTAAAGCAATTTAAAATAAATAGAGATAGATAGACCAGATCACAAAAGTGATCTAGTTATTGCTGTAGGCTGAATATGATGTCTCGTCAAAATTCTTAAGTTAAAACCCAATCCCCAATGTGGCTGTATTTGGAGATGGAAACTGTGAGTGGTGGAAAAGTCATGAGGGCAGAGCTTTCATGAATGGAATTAGTGCTCTCCTAAAAGAGAGAAAAGAGAGATTCCCTGCCCCCTTCCACTATGTGACAACACAGTGAGAAAATGGCCATCTATGAATCATGAACTTGGCTTTCACTAGACACAACTGCAGGTGTTTTGATCATGGACTTCCCAGCCTCTTGCACTGTGAGAAATAAATTATTGTTGTTTATAAGCTACCCAGTCTGTGGTATTTTGTTATACAGCCTGGAGATAGAAAAAAATGGAAAAAAAAATGATACTTGGCATAGATTGCTTTTACTTCAGTTTACTATAAACCAGAAAACAAATATGCCAAGACATACGTGGAGATCAAGGATATAAGACAGCAAGTAAATACAGTCTCCTGATACATTCCAGACCCATCTGATGGCAACACTCCTGGACCTAAAATTGCCTCACAGTTTGAAATTTAGTTTTCAATGCAGACTCTTAGAAGTGATGATCCACTGATTGAAGCACAGAAAAGAGATATTTTGGGAATCCAACAGTGTAGGCTAGAAGCAGCCATGCCAGCATGTGTGGATCTTCCACCAGTTCTAATAGGAGAGGAAATTCCTTCTGGACCACAATTACACAGGTCATTGTTCTCTTTTGTATTTCATCACTGGATGTTTATCATGTCTTTGTTTACCAAACCATAATAAATACTCAGTGTTCTTTGTATGTTCATTTTTTTTACATAAATTACAAAATTACATCGTCCTGTAATGAGTATTTAAAAGTTGCTTTCATTCTTAGCCCAAAATATATGTTAAAGAAATCACAACATTAATACCTATAGGTCTAGTTCATTCCCCTTAAGTGTTTTGTAGAATTTCAAGGTAGATATATTCCTATCACTTAGTCATTTCCTACAAAAGGATTTTTAATTCATATCCAACAATCTTGATTTGCAATTAATGTTGCAATAAAAAAAAGTCTGTATATAGTTTCTTTTTTTCCTCCTTTCCTTTGTTTGTCAAGGATATATATTTAGAAGGGAAATTACCTACTTGATGTCAGTGCAATTTTTGTTTCAAATAATAATGGCAAATTGCTTTCTAAAATGCCTATTTAAATTTACATTCCCTTTTTAGTGTGTGAGAAGCCCTTTTCCCCACAAGTCCACAAATGACTGCCTTTATCAACTGTTTACATTTTTCTAAGATTAAGGGAATTCCTGTTTTAATCTGCATTTCCCTAATTATCTTCTGTTGTTTGCTTCCTTATGCTTAAAATTTATTTAGATTTTAGTTTTATATGATATGAGGTATGAATTAATTTTATATTATTATATTTTTAATGTTTATTTTTTTAATTTATTTTGAGACAGAGAAATAGAGCATGAACAGGGAAGGGGCAGAGAAAGAGGGAATCAGAATCCAAAGCAAGTTCTGTGCTGTCAGAGCAGAGCCCAATGTAGGGCTCAATCCCACAAATTGTAAGATCCTGACCTGAGCCAAAATCAAGAGTCTGAGTCTCAACCAACTAAGCCGCCCAGGTGCCCCAAGAAGGCTATTATTATAACATAAAAATATAATAGGATAGGGGTGCCTGGGTGGCCCTGTTGGTAAAGCATCTGACTCTTGATTTTGTCTCAGGTCAGGATCTCACAGTTTATGAGTTCAAGCCCCACTTCAGGCTCTGCACTGACAGTATGGAGCCTGCTTAGAATCTTCTCTCTCACTCTCTCTGTCCCTCCCTTGCTCATGCTCTCTCTCCCTCTCTCTCTCTCTCTCACAATAAATAAACTTTAAAAAAATAATAGCATTCTTGACATTTATTGAATTGTTTTCTTTCCCATTAGTTTTGGTATTTTTCCTTTGTGTGTGTGTGTATGAGTGTGTGTGTGTGTGTGTGTGTGTGTGTGTGTGTGTGTCCTACTTGAGCTTAATGAATAAATTATGAAAATATAAATAAAATTATGAGTACAAAAATATATACAAAATATATACACATACACATACATACATATACTTATATCTGGACTTTTTATTCTGTTATTTACTCACTCATAAGCCAAGATTCCATACTATTAATTTCCACAGCTTTACAATCTACTGTTATGTGGTAGAATAAATCACTCTTCTTTGTTCTTTATAAAGTTTCTTTCATTGCTAGTCTTATGCTTCAATATTAATTTTTTAAGCTGTTTGTTGACGCTTATAACAATCATAACTGAAACTACCACTTAGATGCATTTAGGGAGAATCAGCATCTTGATCTTGACAATGTTGAGCTTTCCCTTTTGTAAACATAGTAAAGATTTCCATTTATTCAGGTCTTTTTGTGTGCCCTTTACTAACATCTGAAAACTTTCTCCATAATAGTATACTAAAACTGCTAGGATTTTTAGGCCACCCATTTGCTGAATTTTAAGAGTTTCTGTTACCAATGTGAAAGAAGTAATGCTCTCATTATTATTATTATTACATTTTCTAATTTGCTTGTTGCTATTCATGAGAAAAGTTATTGATTTTTGTTTTTTATTTTGTATCTGGCTACTTTGCTTGACCAACTAATTTTTGTTAAAAATCAACTTCTGTTTATGAATCAGTCACTAGTAACATTTAATATATCTTCCATTTTATTGTCCAAGAAAGGGAAATCTGAGGAGGTTATACCTTGCTAACTTCACATAACTACCTAGAGGAAATTCAGGCTCAGAATGTTAAGTTTGAGGGTTGCAACATTTCATCTTGGGTATAATTGAAACAATCATTACAGAGTGGGAAATCAAAAAAACATTAGCTTGACAAATGACATCTCACATACACAGATATGTCCTGGCTATTAACAGGATTAGATGAGAATAAAGTGAAGGGTTCCTGGGTGACTCAGTCCGTTATGCATCAGACTTCCTCTCATGGTTTGTAAGTTCAAACCCTGCACTGGGTTCTCTGCTGTCAGTGCAGAGCCTACTTGGGATCCTCTGTATTCTTCTCTCTCTGCTCCTCCCCTATTCTCTCTCTCTCAAAAATAAACAGACATTAAAAAAAAGATGGGAATAAAGTGAGAGAATCTAAGTTAACACATGTAGAAGAGTCTTGAAGCATGATGTAAAAGTGGGCTATTCTTAATCTTGTTATGTGAGAGGCATTATTATGCCATGCTTGAGGGAAAAATGGCCTAGGTTAAGTTCTGGCTCCACCACTGACAGCTGAGGGATTTTGGAAGTTCACTGAACTTCTCCACATTTCAGTTCCTTCATATATAATAGGGGTAATAATAGCAGTACAAATGTCTAAGGCATAGAGTATTACATGAGTTAACAGGTAAAGAATTTAAAACATCATCTGTCGCATTGAAAATATTAATATTCTTTAGCCGGAAATCTATTTGTAACCTCTAGAGCAGAGTCTTACATATAATAGAAACTTAAATTAAAATGTTTAACTGAAATTCAGTTGGGGTGGGACACTAATACCCAGTTTAATTTCAAGGGAACCAGTAATATTCCCATATGGCCTTTCTTTTTTTTTAAGTTTTAATTTTTATTTATTTTTTTTATTTTTTTTTCTCTTTTTTTATTTTTTTATTTTTATTTTTTTATTTTTTAATATATGAAATTTACTGTCAAATTGGTTTCCATACAACACCCAGTGCTCATCCCAAAAGGTGCCCTCCTCAATACCCATCACCCACCCTGCCCTCCCTCCCACCCCCCATCATTTATTTTGTGAGAGAGATAGAGAGCAAGCAGGGGAGGGGCAGAGAGAGGGAGAGACAAAATCTCAAGCAGGCTTCACATTGCCGAGGCAGAGCCTGACACCAGGCTCCATCTCACGAACCGTGAGATCAGAACCTGAGCCCAAAATCAAGAGTCCCATGCTTAATCAATTGAGCCACCCAGATGCCCTTCCCATATTGCCTTTCTTATTGAAGATAAATGCATTTTTCCTATAATATAGATTATAAACTCATTCTAACAACTATTTGTTTATACCTCCATCACATAATTCAATATGGAACCATTATCATATTGCCTCAATCCACATCCGCCACCCTGACCCTTCGTCAAATCAATTCATAAATATCTTTTGTTCTATCTCCAAAATATATGCACAAGATGTCTATTTCACTCTGAGCTGCTATCCCACTCCTCTCACCTGGTCAGTGAAATGGGCTCCTGTATCATTTCACCAGGTCCATTCAATCCATTTTCCACACAGTAGGCCAAATTGTTTCTGAAAAATAAAAAGTAGCTCAAATCACTCTTTGTCTTAAATTTTTTTCAGTGACATGCCCTCAGATTCTAAATAAAAACAAGATTCTTCACCATATACTAAAAGACTTTTCATGCTGGAGTCTTGTCTACTCTCAAATTTTAAATCATTTATAGACAGAGGAAAGAACAAATGCAAAATCTCTGAAGCAGAAACCTTGCTCAGCCTCATTCACATTCTAGTCAACATGTGTTTCCCTATATCTTTAAATAGTGAGACACTTATCTCATTAGATTCAGCTAAAAAAATAAAACAACAAAACAACAACAACAAAAAACTTTAGAGACCATCCTTAATTGAATACTCTACTGTAAGCAATTTCCCAATATCTTCCCCAATTGATCTCTGTCATTTATTCTACTCTATTTTAAGCATAACACTCATTACCTGAAATTACCACATTTCTTATTTGTCTTCTCCATCCCACTAAATCCTACAATCCAAAATTAGAATCACACTAAAATTATACCAAGGACCTTTTTATCTTGTTCACCATTGTGCCTCCAGCATCTTGAAAACTACCTGGCACATAGTATATATCCAGTAAATATTTGTTGAATAATATATGAACATAGTTTTGATATTAAATAAGAAGCTGCTACCTCATTCTCCTCATTCAACAGATGTAAATTCTATGGGTATAACCTCAGTATCTGGAATTTATTGGTTTTTGTCAGTATTTACTTTATAACAGATTTCTCACAACACGGGAAGATACGTTCTCACTGTATGTTCACAGGCTCCGTCTGTCTTATAGGGACTTATTTCCAGTAGTGAAAACTGATTTAAGGTTCTAGAAGTGCTAGAAATAACTAAGCCACCTCCTAAAGTTTCTAGATTCATTTCCCATACAAAATCTTTCCATACTTGTATTGCCCAAAGTGCTGGATATGGTTATTCTGATTTCTTTTCTCCCCTGACTCATAAAAATACTTCTATATAAGTAAAAACAGATTTATTTTAAATACCATCTTCATTTGATTGCATATCTTCATATTACTATATAATTACAAAACTCTCAGAGTCAGGTATAAATAGAAAAAAAATTCACAGATAAATGAATGAGTGAATGATTAAGGTAAATTTGCCTCTATGAAAGTAAGCAAACATGATTCAAGAAGTGCTTCACTCTTTGGGTGTTCTGCAAAGGCAAGAAAGTTTAAAAAATTAAAATCAAGGTCACAGGTGGCAAACCATTCTGAGAATATTAATGAGCATTTATGCTCTGAGACCTACGTTAACAAAAGAAGGGCTAGCTAGTCAGGTAATTAATGCTTGCAACTATTTATTTGTTTTTCCTTATTTGTTTCCTTCACCTAATTTCCACTTTCATCCTATTTATGCACACATTCACTTAGGCAACAGAACTTATTGCAGGTCTGCTATAACCCAGATTCTGGGTTGGATGTTCAGGATATAATGGTATATAAAATCAGGGGCACACAGGTGGCTCAGTTGGTTGAGTGTCTGATTCTTGATTTCAGCTCAGACCTTGATCCCAGGGTTGTGGGATCGAGCCCCGTGTCAGGCTCTTGGCTTATGATTCTCTTTCCCTCTCCCTTTGTCCCTCTAGCCTACTTGTGCACTCTCTAAGAATTAAAAAAAAAACTTGTTAAAAAGTAATAGTAATGGTATATAAAATCAAACAGGTTCCCTACATCTGTGAATCTTGGAGTTCAACCCACAAACTCAATAATTTCTGACTTCCTGCCTCTCCACTTCCCTTTTCTTTGGTGATAGGTAAAATTTCAAAGCATAAATGACCTTATTTTGAAGAGTAAACTCTCTATAATCAACATGAGAAGAAACAATGCATAATCGGGAAGAAGAGGAAAGTAAGTTTTGAGTTACCCAAGTACAGATATATCCCCTCTTTATTACTCATCTCTGTTCCATGATGTTCTGATAAGGCCCTTTGAAACTATGAAATTTCTAGCCTCTCAAATACTAATATTACATTTACTTAAATAATATTACATTTACTTAAACTCTACTGAAAGCAATTTCCCAATATCTACCCCAATTGATCTCTGTCATTTATTCTACTCTATTTTAAGATTATTTGTGCAAATCATCCAACAATCCAGAAGTAGGTCCTTTAGAAGTCACTGATGTACTGTATCGCATCACTGTGTGCTTTGTACTCTTCCTTCTCTACACACTTTTTCATTCAACTTCTCTGTCATCCTTTTTTGAGTATGGCTACTACAGTTGGGTTTCTCTGCCTAGCTTCAGCTTCAAAGTCACCTATGGCTTACAAAATTTGTACAAGACTTGACTTTCACAGCACTTTTTACTCCAAGGAAGGGAGAAATTGTGATAAAATGGCGGGAGGGATCTATGAACACTTTATTTTCACATGCACCTTTATTTGTATTTCCATAATCCTTATTTGTTCACTTTTCCTGTTTTTATATACTAATAAGCATCCCAGACAGCACTTCATTCATTATGATATCCAGAAACTAAAATAGAATAGGTCCTGCATGTAAAATATGCATTAAATCACATTTTATATTTTAAAAGCCAATAATTTTGTTAATATGTAGAGTCTCAGAATCTTTAGAGAAAATTACACTATACATATATTTTAAGACAATGCTATCCTGGAAAGCAATATCCAATCAATTAAAGCTACTTGAATTCTTAAAAATCTATATAGATAACTTAAAAGATATAAAGGACAAAAGGAATAGTATAATGGACCACCATATACTCCTCAGCCAGCATCAATATTTGTCAAGTCTGGGCTAATCTTGTTTCATCTATACTGGCGCCAAACTCCACCCTCCAATATTATTTTGAAACAAATCTCAGATATATTATTTCATCAGTAAATGTTCAGTATGTAATGTTCAGTAATTAAATTATATTTAATTAATTAAATAATTAATATAATTAATTATATAATATAATTAAAATCATTAAAAATAATTTCTTCATTATCATCAAATATACAGTCCACAACTGTTTCTTGTAAGTTTGTTTAATTGGGATCCAAAAAAAGGCTCATACATTACAACTACTAAATATCTCAATCTTCTTTTAATCTAGGTCTCCGTCTTATTTTTCCTTACATTTTTATCTTTGTGGTTGAGGAATTCATGTCATTTGTTCTATGGCATTTCCCACAATGTTTGTTTTACTGATTATGCTCTTGAAAACTGTTTATCACGACCCTCATTCATCTGATTCTCCAGTAATGTGATAGCTCCAGAGGCTAAATGAGAGTGTAGTCTATTCAAGAATTTTTTCCCATCATTCTATAAGTAACTAAAAACAAACAAACAAACAAAAAAACCCTGGAAACAAATCAAATATCCATCATAGAGAATTAGTTGAATAAATTATTTATATCCACAAAGTGCAGTAATGTGTAGTTGAAAAAGAAATGAGGAATTCCTCTAAACATTGCTACGTGGTGACCTCTTTATATATACTGTTACAAAAAAAAAGCAAAATACACATGCATGCAATGTGCTGCAATTGATCTAAAATTGTAAGGATACAATTGAAGAACAATGTGTGTGCCTGTTAGTATTAAAAAATGCAAATGAATAAGCCATAAAATTTGTTGAAAATGTTTACATATAATGAGAGAAAGATAATAGGGTAGAGTGAATGTGAAGACAGGAACTACCTTTCTTTGAATAAACATTGTTTTACAAATTTTATGTAAGAACAATGTAAATATTCCACCTAATCATAAAACAAAATGAAATTTAATGAAGCAGTCTCTGAAAACCAAGAATAATACGAAACAAGTGAACTTGTATAAACAGTTAGTGGCATAAAGTATAAAGAGAAAAACTATTCCAATTAATTTTAAGACATGATAATTTGATTGTGTATCTTTAGTGGGATATACCCTTCGGTAGGAACTGAAACAATTGGAAAAACAAACTTGAGTTGCTTTTAGTAATTATATATTTGGTGGTAACATTGGTATTGTACTCTGTGAATGCTGTTGGTGTAGGGTGGAAAAAAGCAAATAGAATTTATATTCGTAACACTAAAAACACAGTCTTTTGTGGGGCGCTTGGGTGGCTCAGTGGGTTAAGTGTCTGACTTCAGCTCAGGTCATGAACTCCTTCATGAGCTGGAGCCCAGCTGTGCTGATAGCTCAGAGCCTGGAGCCTGCTTAGGATTCAGTGTCCCTGTCTCTCTCTGCCCCTCCCCTCCTCGTGCTCTGGTCTCTCTCTCAAAATAAAATAAATGTTAAAACATTTTTTTAAAAAAACACAGTATTTTGTCTTAGAAGAAATTCGATACACTTTAAATGAGTAATTCGAATAAAAATCCTCTTATCCTAAATCAGAAATCAGATTTATATATTATAAAGCAGAAGATGCATGTATATGTATACAATCACACACCATATATGTGTGTTTACTGAAAATGCCTAGAAACATGACCACTCAGTCACAATGAGTATGAGTATACAGATTTTTACCATTAAGTATGGTTTCTTACTAAAATTTAGAACTGAATTTCCTAGGGGAAATGGCATCTGATAAAGATATACACTAAATTAGTCTGGCATATCTTGTCATACCAGAAATTAAGGAAGCCATCAAAGACTATTAGGGTCTAGCAAAGGACCCACTGTCCAGACAGAAACATTTGGGGACCGATAATAAATGCAATGAGTTAAAACACATTAAATATATCTAATTACATTAGTTCATGATGGTATTAAAAAAAATACTTAGTAGTCAAATTGAAAAGATGTTAGGAAACCAAATCAGTATTGTGAAAACTAGAAAATGAAAATGAAAACAATCATTTATCCTGTCTTTCCCCCGGAAAGAATACATAAGAATAATCAAAACTTGATGAGGGCAAGTTTCTGTTCATAAAAGTAATCCAACTAATAAATGAAGAAGGAATGATATAATTAGAATTCCATGATTTTGCAGTGCCTGATGAATTAACAAATCAAGGCATTGATCACTTGCTGCTAACATCATTAAGAGAAGAATGTGGCATTATGTGCCCTCTGATGGAAGTTCCCAAGGCCATCTATGAAGCAGTCTTGCCAAAAAAAAAAAAAAAAAAAAAAAAGGAAACCTTAGCTATTTGATTTTAAAAATTTTTTAATAATGTTTATTCATGTTTGAGAGACAGAGGGAGACAGAGCATGAGCGGGGGAGGAGTAGAGAGGGAGAGAGAGAATGCAAAGCAAGCTCCACACTCTAAGCGGTCACCACAGAGCCCTACATGGGGCTCGAACTAAAGAACAGTGAGATCATGACTTGAGTCAACTGATCATGACCTCAGTCAACCGACTTAGCCACCCAGGCACCCCAAATCTTAACCATTTGAAAATTTCTAATGACAATATTCAAAGCAGCTCAAACTTTCTTAACATCTTTAGGTCTTCATGTATATATATACATATTAGGGATATGACAATATCTGGCAACTTGTTGGGCCTCAAAGAAAACTGAATAAGTAAATAAATTTATTGAAGATATTCACTTGGATTTGGAAAGGTGTTGAATATGCTCTCTCAAAACTCTCAGTTAAAAAAATATTCATAAAAATTTGCTTTCTAATGAATATTGAACACATGATAATTAAGAGGAGAAAGACAAAGCCAATATTATTTAAGCATATAGCCTTTTTTCAAGATAAGACATCTTTCTTATATAAAAGAAATAGTAAGCTGTTACAATGCCTGTGATTCACTATTTAATTCAGCTTTGCCAGCTTCTCTCAAAAATAATCTAAATGAAAGGCATTTCCAAAGGGAATTTTTGCAGGTCAAGGTCCGAAAGTCAGCATGGGCCACATAACTCCATGCAGAGGAGAATGAATGTGCTGGGGAGGTGACAAGTTCTTTGTTCACAGGGGAAGAAAAAAAGCCGTGTCATGCATATCCTTGCAAAAGCCATCCTGCTGGGCAGTAGCTTGCAATGATAACTCTCTTTGTCCACCTTCTTGGACACATATGGCTCTGATACACATAATGCCATTTCCTATGCAGTCTGTTGTATTGATTTTTTTGTGATGATGTTACAAACTATGCCTCAGGCATTTTCTAAAAGGTTATCCAAAGTATACAGTCGTGCGTGCGCGCGCACGCACACACACACACACACACACACACACACACACACACACTTGTGTACACACATGCAGATTTACTCCCTCCCATTTTATATGTAAGAAGCCAATGTCTAAACCAGCTTTGTTAACTTTGAAGCCAAAGCAAAAATATGATTCTACTTGTACAAAAGAGGCATATTTAAGAAAGGAATGATTGTGCTAACAATATATTGCTTTTAAGTAAAATTTATTAAAGTGTTATTAACCTAATGCTTAATTGCTGAACGATATTACCAGACATTTGTATGATATAGTTGCCTTACCATTAACTCAATAGTTTATGTGTTAAGGAACATATAACATGCCAACAACTAAATTTGCATCTTAGGGAAAATTACTTAGCCTCTCTAAACTTCCATTTTATCTGGGGAATCCAAGAAAATTGAAAGAAATTATTTCCAAGATACTTTCAATTCTAGAAGATTCTGAGTATATGATGACCTTTTAACATGCTATTTCCAATACCGCAGGCAATGCTTACCTGTGCAATGTGTCTAATTTTGTCTTTATTCACATGTATATATAAGATCCTGATT
Source organism: Panthera leo (assembly GCF_018350215.1). NCBI lineage: Eukaryota > Metazoa > Chordata > Mammalia > Carnivora > Felidae > Panthera > Panthera leo. Next base: position 167,133,031 of record NC_056682.1, read on the forward strand.
ATAGGGGCACCTGGGTGGCTCAGTCAGTTAAGCTCTTGATTTCAGCTCAGGTCATGGTCTTCCAGTTGTGAGATCAAGCCCCATGTTTGGCTCCATGCTGGGTATGGAGCCTGCTTGAGATTCTCTCTCTCCCTCTCTTTCTCTCTGCCTCTTCCTTGTTTGTGCACACTCTCTCTCAAAAAATAAAATAAAATAAAATAAAATAAAATAAAATAAAATAAAATAAAATAAAATAAAATAAAGTAATAAAATAAAATAAAATATCACAATTACAAACATGTTTTTAACATGTTTCTGCACAAAGACCATGCCTACCATTACTCATAGCATTAAAAATAAATCAGAAAACACAGATCCTTCCCTGAAAGTTCATAGAAGGGTGGTTGTGCAGATAAAAGTAGATAATGTTCAATGTTCTAATGCAGTATTGCTACCACACTGGTAAAGATAAAATATTCTGTCACATCAGGAAAACATTCACGTGAATGGTGACATTTCATCTGAATCTTTAAAGATGGAACATTCTGGTAGAATGCCTCCTATGTTTCCAAATAAGTGTCATAGTTCCCTAAGAGTGAGTACTGTATCTTATTAGTTTTTATTTCCCAATGTTGTTTCTTATTCTAAGATAAAATGTTTTTGCATTCAGTTGAGAACAGAGAAATTCTAAATCCTAGAACAATATCTGAAAGAGGCAAAAATAATAGAACAATCTCCAGATGCTAAGAATAAAATATTTTAAACCCTCAAAAGAGGTTACTATAGCTTGAAATAATTTCTCAAATTTCAAGAACCTCTCAACTTAAGCTGAAAATATCACTGGTAGCCAGTTCTGGTAATAAATCATCTTGTTAATCAGTGTATTTTTGGTACTTAATTATAGCCTAATTAATTTCTTTAACAATGATTAAGTCTATTTCTTATCTGATTCTTTATGGATACAGAAGAAAACAAAAACAAAAAAAAAAACCTGGCCACCCTATGGATGACAATCTTTTATACAAACAGAATAACAACAATAAATTTTAAAATGAATATATTGTTGGATATGGATGTCAGGCACAATCTCAAGAATACCAGAAATATATAAAATTTGTTTCTTTCTATAATATATCTTAATTTCTAAAGTAAGCTCCTATTCTCCTTATATATAGATAGAACCTGAAATTGCTACTTTTGTAGTTAAAATACATTAAATGTTTTAACTAATAAAAACTTATTCATATAGAGTTTTCTTTCAATTTGATCTTTTCTCCACTCTTCTCCCTTCCAAACTCTGACATAAATAAATAAATAAATAAATAATAAAACAGCAAGCTTGTCACAGCTCAATAGCCAGAGAGAATAGTTGCTTTAAAAAGTATTCCAAAACACTTAAAAAGCAGGGGTCCCCAAATCGACAATAAATACTCTGCAAATTTTGAAAGTGTTTGAGTCATTTTTCCCAATTACTACCACCATATGATTCTCAGCTATTCACAGTGTGAGGTAAGATTGAAAGTGTCTTTATTATTCCAGAGGGCCTGGAGATATCATATGGCACAGGAGACCATAACTGAGCAGCAGCAGTTGAAGCCAGACCTCATCCCCAAGGAGATTTTTACCAGACAATGTGAGCATGACTGCAAGCTAGAAGCCACGGGAAAGGGCAGACGGTGCTGTACCACCAGGCCCACCTTTGCAGCCCACTGGCCAGTGGACCTTGTTCTTCCTGTGTTGTGTTGTGAGGTTCTTGCTGCATTTAAAATGGGCAATTTACTTTCAATTCTTCTCCTGCCTTAGTCTTTCTTTAGTGGGAAAAAACAAATCTTCTTTGAAACTATGGGCTTGAATTACTAAGTGACCCTCCCAAGGAGTGACTGTAACTGAGTATCACATATGCAACCAGAAGGCAACAAACCCCAGGAAGAATCAAAGTCAGTAATACCTACAATTTCACAGAGCCTTTGTGAGAGGGTTGATGATTAAATGAATAGAAGGGCTATTATTTCTATTATTGATAGAGCTGCTAAGGGTCATGTCCATTAAGCAGGTGCAAAAAAGAAAGGGGAAAAAAGTTCCATTAGGCTTAGAATTTAGTTCATGGTTGTAATTTTGGCCATATGTTGATTTAATATCATATAATAACATATAAATGAATGTTTAAACCATTTATTTTATTTCTGTTTTTCATATACATCTTCAAATATAGATTTTTTAAGCATAAGACAGAGAAAGTTTCTGATTCACTGCAAATTTTTTCTTAATGTGTTGGATTATTTCTTTGCATGTTTGAGACATGCTCAAGTTTATGCTCATAATATATATATGTATATATATATGTATATATACACGTGTATATATGTATATATAAATATACACATGTGTATTACATATATGCACATACATATATACACACACACCTTGGAATAGACTGGCAGTTACAACTTCATACAAGGGAAGCATTTTAATATTTAATAGCACAATCCATTTAATGGGACCTAAGATAGGCCTGTTTATCGATGCATTCTTTTTAGGAAACCAAAAGGTAGTAAGTAAGCTTCATAAGATGTACACATCCATACCTATGCTATTTCTTGATGACTGAACTAACCTCAACAGTGGTTCCCAAACTTTAGCACACTTCAGAGTCATTCGGAGGGCTTGTGAAAACACAGATTCCTGGGCCTTACCTCCAATTAAGTAGGTCTGTGGGCCACTTGATAATCTGTATTTCAACAAATGCCTGGTGTTGCTAATGCTAACGGTCCAGGGGCCACACTTCTGAGATGCATTTAATTATATAACAGGAAATATGTTGGTCGAAATCTCTATACAGAAGTAATTAAACGTAGAGAATCTTGATAAACCTTGGCATAGGATGAGATAAAGAAACTCATCTGAACAAAGTGTAGCCTCAGAGGGAGCTAATGTTAATTTTTTTAATAAATAGATATGATTTAACTGATGTAGGAGGTTTAGAAAATAGAACTGGTGAGTTGCTATCAATATGGTAATGTAGCATCAGCTATGTGTGACAGTAGCTGAAATACAATCAGAATAGGTACCGTATCAGTGCACTGTGTCAAACCAGACATAGTTGGAAGCTTACCACATATAATCTGATGGTGTAAAATAAGTAAATGTCATTATTATGAGCAAACAGTCTGTATATAATACTCTGAAGATGTTGAATTTCAATGCACATTCCAGTGTTCACATAGGTTACATGAGATCATAACTACCACACTGATTGCAACCTGATGTCTCCATATCCAGTTAGGTTTCCTGCTCTAGCCTCCCAACTGGCCCCCTGCTTATGTGCTGCCCACACGCCCTTCTGCCTATTCTCACCTCCACAGCCAAGATGAGTTGGTTGTTTTGTTTTGTTTTGTTTTTATGTAAGATCAAGCCACTCTTCTTAAATTCCTTTATTATATATTCCTTAAATTCCTCTATTTCATTCAGGGCACCTGAGGCTGTTGGCTGCTACCCAAACTGGGTAACTTGATACAACGAAGGTTATTCTGTCACAATCCCAGATCTGAAATCAAGTAATCAGGAGGGGCATTCTTTCTCTAAAGTCTCCAGGGGAAGATGATTCTTTGTTTCATCCTAGCTGTGGTGACACACCAATCTCTGGTGTTCTAGGTCAGGCAACCGCATCATTCCAAACTCTGCCTCCATCTTTACATGGCTTTCTTTACTGTGTGTCTCTGTCCAAATTTCCCTCTTTATAAGGACATTAGTTATTAGATTAACACCCATCTTCTCCAATCTACTGTGACCTTAGCTTAACATGATTATATTTATAAAGATCCTATTTCCAGATTAAGTCATATACATAGGCAGTGAGGTTACCACCTCAATTTATTTGGTGGCAGTGGAGGGGAGGAGGCACAATTCAACCAGAAACACTCAAAGTAAATCCAAAGTCCTTACAATGGCATACAAGTCTCAATCTTTTGTTCTTCAAAGTGTCATCTACAGACCAATAGTAACAGCATCACCTGAATGGAAGTTTGTATGGAATGTAAACTCTCTATGCATCTTAAATCAGAATTCATTTTAATATGCCACCCAGGTGATTTACATGCAAATTAAAATTTGAGAAGTACTACCCCTCAAAATGACCTACATACTTTTCTGTTCTCATCATCAACTACTCTCCCCCACATCTCTCCATTACTGTGCTTCATTCATAATGGTCTTTTAGTTGTTTCTGAAATGTCTAGACAACTCCTCCAGATGTTCCCATAAATTATTCCTTCACCCGCTTCAGATCTTTATGCAAATATCACCTCGGTGTAACTTTGCCGAGATACTCTAAGTGAATATCTTCATCAACTCTATCCCTCTTTCTTGCTTTATTTTTTACCAAAGAATTTCTAATCATTTTACTTACTTTGTTTACTGTTTCTTCTATCAACTCAAATATAAGGCCCTTGAGCACAAGAATATGAGCTGTTATGTACACTTTAGGTTCCCAGAATAGTCCAGGACACTCAATAGAAGCCACTCGATAAATATGTGTCAAATAAATTGGCCCAGAATTTCCTTATTTTATTTGCCCATAAATATTATTTACCTCTTGTTATTTGAAATCAACTGTATTCTATGCTTCATGTAATGCTTTTAAAAAAGATATAGAAGACTATATATATATACATATATATAATTATATAATTATAATATATATATGTATATACGTCTATAAATTAGAAGGTAAAAAATTATAATTTACCAAAACATTTGTGAATCAGTTTGTTCTTATGCTTCACCAACTCTTACAGTAAAGCATACTTTAGCCCTAGTATATGTTGTGAAAATAAAGGTTCTTGTGTATCCTAAATGTATTCCTTTGGAGTTTCACAGGATGTTCCCTTGTTCTATGATACAGAAACATGGTGAACAAGGTACATGAGCATCATTTCATGTCTTTCTGATAGTCTATTCCTTTACATTTTCTTTCCACTTTAATCTTTTCAAAATGCAGATTCCTAATTTCTTTAGTTGGCCCCAATACAACATATTCCCTATGCTAATACTTTACATCTCCAGGACTTATTTCATAAATAAAAGTTTGTACCTTTTAATCCTCTTTATCTATTTTACCTGTGCCCTCACCTACCTGCCCTTTGGCAATCACCAGTTTGTTCTCTATATTTAAGAGTCTATTTTTTTTAATTTCTATTTTCTTTGCTTGCTTTTTAGATCCCACATATTAGTGCAATCATGTGGTATTTATCTTTCTCTGTCTGACTTATTTCACTTAGCATAATACCCTTTAGGTCCATCCATGTTTGTTTTAAATATCAACATCTCATTCTTTTCTATGGCTGAGTAATTAATATTTGTGTGTGTGTATGTGCGTGTGTATCACATATTCTTTTAACTAGAATCTCACAAATAAAGTTTTCCAAGCATGGCAAAGAAGAAAGAATGTTTGACGCCATCCCTCTTCACTTTCCATTGAAGAATGGTGTTCCATTAGCTTTGTGCTTAATTTTTTTTTTCCTAGAAAATAAAATGGAGTCACTACCCTCAAAAAATGTACAGTCTAATTGAGAAGATATGACTTCAGAGTAGGACGTTTCTTAGTTTCAATTTTGATTATCTTACCTTTAGATATTTGAAAAGACAAAAATGCTGAATTCTTTTGGACTACAATCAGTTATGACTAGAAAATAGAATAAATGTATATTAGTTAAAAATTTCCTACTGAATAAATGTTTAGAATGAGCATTAATATAAATTAATACAATAGTAGTATAGCATTATAGTGTAATATAAATAAATAAAATAGCATAAATATAATTGGTATAAATTAATATAAATTAAATAAATTAGTATACATTTTAAAAAGCAACTAAGCCAATAAAGTTTAGGTCCCTGCCTCTACTGATTAGATGAGTAAAAAAAAATAAATGAGAATTGATTCCTTATTGGTGACATAATAATTTGTGACAGTATTGGCTTGGAAGAGCCTAAGTAGAAGCTAAATGATTTAAGAAGACTAAGACATTTTCAAGGTATAGAGAATATCCTCCTTGTTCAGAAAATGCTTTGAGATATAACTATCCAATTCTTCTCTCTTTTTGAACAAGTTTCCCATTTGAGACTTTAAAAACCAAATGTCACAGAAAGAACTAGGCAACCCAATTTTTAAGCTTCAACTTTATGCTCTAAACAGTATTTGGCACATACACATGCTATCTGATTTAATCATAGCAATGCTATAAAATATAAATCATACTATGATCTCAATTTTACAAATGAGAAAACCTAGTTGAATAACAGTATGCTCAAATTCATACAACTAAGAATGAAGAAAGCATCAATTTGATTTCAGGACTTTTCACTTTTTTTCTCTTCTTATGCTTTTTACTTTAAAATAGCTTGACTAATAAGAAGTTGCAAAAATAGTAAAGACAATTACCATGTTATCTTCAACTAGCTTCCCCCAATAATCATAATACTCACATATTCATAACACATTGTCAAAACCAGGAAACTGACATTGGTACAATACTCTTAAGTCAGGTTCAAACTCTATTCAGACTTCAAAGATTTTTACATTTACATCAATGTGTCTCACATGTAAGTGTGTGTGTGTGTGTGTGTGTGTGTGTGTGTGTGGTATATTATGGTTCTATGGAGTATAAATTCATGTAACTATCACTGCAATCAGGATATAAACTTTTATATCACCACAAAGAAAGCACCACATATTCTCATATTATCCCTTAATAGTCAACCCTAGTCCTGGGTAACCACTGATCTGTTCTGCATATAGAATTCTTACCTATAATTCAGGATTTTCGGAAACAAAAGCCCATGAGATTGTTAAATGACTGGGAATTTTTTTTCCTGAAGTATTACTTGTATTCTTTTCTGGTTTGCGTTCTTCATAAATGGTATACTGTGCACATATTCAAATATGCATATGCGTGTACAGGCAAGCTAAAGACTGAGTATGGATGTAAATGTGCACAAAAGTGAAAAATATTATATACTATCATTGCTATAACCTTATTTACAATTCTCTTACAAAACTAGTGGTAGTTTATATTTTATTGAAAATATCTGAATTACTGTCATTACTAGATGGAACTGTTTATAATTTTATACATATGCCTGAATTTCACACTCTGTTTTATAGCTTTAAATGGTGTTAAAGGGGTATTTTTACATTTAAACATATCTAACTGAAGGAAAAGGTACAAGTCATATCATAAATAAAATATAATCCAGGACTGTTGTTTTTCCATTTTGAACATCACCCACCATTAGTCTTTAATAATACACAGACTCTGTGTAAAATAATGATTTTCAAGAGGCAGAAAACAGAGAAAGATACATTCTAAGCAGAGTTTTAATAAGTCACAGTCTTTTTCGTGATTCTCTTTTCTTGTCCCAATCCCAGGTACTCTCCGCCACTCTGTGATGTACTTCTCTGTGATATAACATCCCAGCAGGGCACAGTCAGGGTGTCTCCAACTGCTCCTCCCTAGAGATGGTAGTAGATCTTCCTGGCTTCCTATCAAATTTGCAAGTCCTCTTTAGTCCTTGAAGGGCAATGCATAATGCATTCCATGCTAATAATCTGATGAGGGTCACTAGATTAATAATTTATCACCCCAGGTAAAGTATCCTTAGACCTAATAATACAAAAATTTCCAATTATGTTAGTCCTTTGTAGTAAATTCTGGGGATGGTTTGAAGACTATGTCACAGAATGTAAATGTTAAGGACAGAAAATGGCACTTGTTCCCAATTTTAATTGAACTGTCCCTAAGACCACACTGCCACTCATCATTCCAGAGTGCTTTTCAGGTTAACAAAAACACATGCATTTATTAAAATAGAACCTTGCTATAACCCTATGTGACAGGCAGGACCAATGTTATATTCATAGTTTACAGATGAAGCAGTTAGGTTCAGTAGTATTAAAAGATTTGTCCCAGGTCACTGGTTTATTAAATAACAGACTAAGATCAGAACCGAGTTTAAACTTATATAAGACTGTAAAGAAAAGTGCTCAACCAAATGAATTTTAAAATTGTCTTACCATCCCAATAACTATAATTGACCATCCCATAATTTCTTTAGTAACAATCTGATATGACTAGACGGATGTGACAAAATCAACACTGTTTATTGATCATATCTGATAATATTTGGGGATTTTTTTAATGTTTGCTTGTTTTACCATTTTGCTACTTCAAGTTTTATCATTATAAAAAATACACTGATTTATGAGTTCTCTTGATATGCTCATTAAATGAAATACAGCATCTTCTTCCATGTTATTAACTAAAGAAACACTTTTTTAATAATTATCTTTATTACTATATAAATATGTCCTTTCTAGGCACTGGGATTACAAGAGTGAGCAAAATACTGCCCCTATGCTCATGGCATTTATGTTATAGTGGAAGGAGGCAATGTATAAATACACACATAATTTGAGAATATCTGTGTAATATATCTGTCAGCAATAAGTACCAGGAAAAGAAATAAAGCTAGGTAAAATGATAGAGACTGATGGGAGATGGCCCACTTTAAGTGGAACGGTCCATGAAGACCTCTCTGAGGTGGTGACATTTAAACAGAGACCAGAGTGACATGAGAAACTAAATATGTAAATATCTGAATAAGATCTTTCAGGTTTAAGCAACAATAAACAAACAAAAATTAAAGTGGAAGCTAATGTTTGGTATGTTTAAGGAAGAACAAAAAGGCCAATCAAGTAGGATCAGACTAAAGGAATGGAAAAGAGAGAGAAAATGAAGAGAAATAGCTGAGTCTCATGTTGTACTTATCTGTGTCATTGTGGGTGTTAGAATTTTTCTCTAATGTGATGAGAATCCATTAGAAGAGCTGTGTGTGTTGAGAGGACAAGTAAGTTGGGAGATAATTCAGACATTTTAAAGTTGTAAAGGGTTTCCCCATTATTTGAGTAGAGAATTGTATTCATTTTCCAGGGTGACCAAAACAAAGTTCCACAGACTGGGTAGCTGAAAAAACAGAAATTGCATTTTTTTACAGTTCTGTAAGCTAGATGTCCAAGATCAAGGTGTCTGCATGGTATGTTTCTATTGAGGTTCTCTCCACATCTCATTGTTGGCTGTCTTTTCCTTGTGTCATCACATCATCTTACTTCTGTACGATTGGTGACCAAATTTTCTTTTCCTATGAGGACATCAGTCAGGTTGAGTTAGGACCCACCCAAATCACCTCATTTTAACTTAATCACTTCTTTAAAGACCCTATCTCTAAATATAGTCATATTTTGAGGTACTACAGGTCAGAGCTCCAAGATAAGAATTTTTGGAGAACACCACTCAGCCCATAACAGGAATAAAATGCAATGCAGCAAGGGTGAAAACAGGGAGGTCATTTAGAAGGCTATTACATTATTCAAAAGTAAAATGATACCACTTGGATTTTTTGAGATCATAATTCTTATGAATTAGTCATTATATAAATTATATAAAGAACAGAATTAAGGGGCTCACCAAGATTATTTCATGAAATCCCTCTAACAACCTTTTAGGCCTGCTACTGTTTCCCCTATGTTGACTATATAAAGTCCCCTGTGTGCCCTCATAAAGTCACACAGCTAGCAATTCAGGAGCTAGTATTCAAATGTAGATGTGTCTGATTTCAAAGATCATAGTCTATCCTCTCTAGAATGCTTCATAAAAGTTGATTTATGAATTTAATAATATATGTATAGAAATTATCTTAATTGGAAGGTCTTTGAGCATAGAATTAAGAGAGTGGCAGATTACATATATTTTCCTAAAGAGATAATGTGTATTTACCTTGCTTTTGTACAGAACACATATTAGTTGTAACTAGCCTTGAATGGAGGCTTTTTGTTCAATAGTCATTTATTTAGTCTCTATTACTTATTGGGTTCCATAATAAATTCTGTGAGGAGTCAGGAGAAATGGCTCTTTGCTTTGAAGGAATCTCCTACCATGTTGAGAAGAAAGATAATATGCACATAAAATATGGTATTTTCTGGGCATCCTTGACAAATAGTGCCAGAGGAATTCAAAAGAGGAAAATTACTCCAGACTTTGGAAGGGCAAAAATGGATGAGGCTTAACCTACAAGAATCTGTAAAAATCCAATCAATAAATGCAATGTTTAAGAAGTTCAAATTACAAAAGTAGACAATCTTATTGGGGCACCTGGGTTTCTCAATCGGTTAACCATCCAACTCCTTATTTAGGCTCAGATCATGATATCATGGTCTCGTGACTTAGCCCCACATGGACTCTGCACTGACAGCATGGAGTCTGCTTAAGATTCTCCCCCCTCTCTCTGCTCCTCCCCCACTTTCTCTCTCTCTCTCTCTCTCTCTCAAAATAAAAGAACTTAAAAAAAAAGTAGACAATCTTATTTTTTTTCTGTTCAGATAAGGAAACATCTTTTGTGAAGTCCTGTGTAAAAATTTACCCGAGAAATGTTTAGGCAATAAGGATTGTTGCAAAGAGCATCCTGTGTTTTTCCTACCTAGCAGTTCTCATATTTCTATTTTGTTGTTGCTGATGTTGTTGAACACCTGCATCACTGTTAATTGGCAAGCATCATGAAAGCAGGACAGCTCATATTTGTTTTCATTCTCTTTTTACTTCTCCAGCACACTGAAAATATTGCGGGCAAGAAGTGAGTAGATAGGGTTCAAAGATAAAAAGTAGCAAGAATCGTAACCAAATAAGACATTTGTACAAAATATAAGAAGGGGATAATTTTTTCAAGCCACCTAAATTGAAAATATGGGCTGATACTGTACACACTATTTTTTAAACTTTTTGTTTTGTTTTGTGGCTTAACCAAAAATGATGAATGACTTCCCATATTAATAAATAGCACTGAAATTAAAGCATCATCATAATCACTCCATAAATACTTTATTATGTGATTCTATCATAATTCATTCAATGAATGCCCTATTGTTGAACATTTAGGTTCTTATTTCTTTTTACAAGAAATGCTACATTATTCATTTTTGTATGCCTTTTTAAGATATATAATCTCTCGGTCAAAAGACATGAATGTTTAGGGTCTTTGGGAAATACTGCCAGAATTCTTTCCAGAAAGTATACAGTAAAACATCCTTGCATTTCAGGAAACAAGGATAATTTCTATATTCTGAGACTTCTCCACTTTCTGGTTTGCAGGATTTTTGTTGTTGTTTGGTTGGTTTGGGTTTTGTTTTTTACTTTTTAAGTAGGTTGCAGTATTATTTAGTATTCAGTGGTCATAGATATTTGAAGAATAATTTCTCTCTTTGAAAGTATTCCTTCAACATCTACAAACAAATACCAGTGTGTTCTCTCTCTGCAGGAAAATATAAAGCACAGGGAAATTAAATGCTGCACAAATTCTGAAACTATGAAAATGTAACAATAGAGAAAACAAGTACAAAGTTTTTAAGCTATCCAATGACTTTAGCAGCTGGTGGATCCGACCATGCCTATTTTTGCACAGAATGAAAAAGACACAGCAGGTTCCTTAGGAACATCAAACTGAGAAAATTGACTACAGCTTTAACAGCCTTAAAAGAATTTTTTGGCAGAATGAATAAGTATGCATAATTGAGAAAAATACCCCAATCTGTAGAAAAAAATAGATATAAAAAGAGGCTAAACAAGAATGTTGCTGCCTGTTCTTTCCACAACAATCTTCCACCTGTCCTTGACTGCAGGATTTAAAGAACCAAGATCTAGAGCTATAAAATAGGAAGTTGGAGAGTTTAGGATGGAGGAGTCTAGGGCTGTGTAAAAACTACAAAGGACTTAGACCCAGAAAACTTGAGTGACATACAATTATGGGTGGGCTGTGAAGTCTGAAAGCCTGGTCTCAAATCCCAACTCAGCTACTTACTTATTCTGTGTCCAATAGCAAATAATGCCTCTCCTCTCTGGTTTCCACATTCTAAAGAGAGTATCACACGATTGCCTAGTTTACTTAGTGCCTGGCTCATATAGCCTTTTAATTAACCATTATTTTATAATATAACTCGATGTGTAAACTTAGGCAAGTCACTTCACTTTTTGTCTCAATTCCTCAAACTAGAAAATGAATCACTTAGACAATGTGATATCACATAGATTTGAAGGTCTATGAGAATAACAACAACAAAAAGCACTGGATGCTACTATCAGAGTTAGTTTGGGAATGAACGGAAGCCAGCAAAGTGAATATAAATGAAGAACTAATGCAAAGTAGGGGGAAAAGGGAGAGAAGAGAAATTAGAAAAAGTTGTCTTTATAAATAGAGGATGTTTCATCTCTACATTTATCGCTTCATACTATAATTACATCAAAATTATAGATATATTGTGTAAGAATAAGCTATTACAAAATAATCATTTGTTCATTGCAACAATGGTTGTTTTCCCTCAACTTTCTTTCTTCCAGTATAAACAGTTCTAATAGATATCATTTCCAAACATTTAACTGTTCTCATGGCTCTTTTCTCTTTGGTACAGAATACTGTAATTTCATAAAAGAATTTTGTCCATCCTAAGTACAAAACTATGATTCACTTGAAATTTAACAAATGGCTCTGTATTGCTGACTTTTAGACAAGTTATAATTTCAATTTCAAATAAATATTTAACTTTGAGTTTTAGTTTCAAGGAATCCCTGAAAAGCACTTTTTTTTTTTGCATATGTTACATAGGCATGCTCTTGGGAGATGATTCATAGCATTCGGAATATTCTCAAGAGCAACTAAAAATGTTAAGAATCATTGACAGACCGAATTATTTCTTGCAAACGTGACCATAGTTATTTACTATCATCAGAGACTGTCCAGTGCCTATCAGAGTACAACCTAAATAAATATTATGGAATCAATTAATAAACTAAATAAATGACTGTGTAATATTACTTGGCAATGACGTCTTTCTTGATCATCCTGTATAAACTAAACCCCTAGATTCCCCATACTCTATTTTTCTCCAAAGCACTCAGTCATCTGAGATATATATGTCTATATATATAGATATATAGATATAGATAGATATAGATATAGATATAGATAGATATAGAGAGAATATAATAAATACACACATATATATGCCATATGATATACTATACACACACACACATACGCAAATATACATACGCCATCTCTTATACCATATAGTATACACTCAATAAAATTTTATTCTATATGGATATTTAATCAAGTAATTCACTTGACCTTGATTTCTTCTTCAAATTACAAGATTTGGAAGTTGGAATTTCTCTTTTACATATCCATTTCCTTTTAACCTTTATTTTTAATGTCTGTCAGCTACAAACTTAATGAATATACTCTCTGTCCGGGTCAATAATGAAAATCTTTCAGCAGAACTGGGGTAAAGGTCTATCATGCAACTTCTAGTTTGATCTTGATACGTATAATAGATTCTTTGATATCAAAAATGTGTAATTTTTTTTTTAAACAGACTCGAGGGGCACCTGGGTGGCTTAGTCAGTTAAGCGTCCTACTTCGGTTCAGGTCATGATCTCATGGCTTGTGGGTTCGAGACCCACATTGGGCTCTGTGCTGACAGCTCAGAGGCTAGAGCCTGCTTTGGATTCTGTCTCCCTCTCTCTCTGCCCTTCCCCTGTTCACTCTCTCTCTCTCTCAAAAATAAATGAACATTATTTTTTTAATAATAACATTTTTAAAATGGTGATGAAAAATTAATGAGAATATGTGTGTGAATTTATGAGCTCCAGTTATTATTTTCTATTATACTGTACACATTTGGACTTGGAAAATCAACATTTTATTATTCAACTAGAGTACAACAAAAACCACAATACTTAAAATTCCAAAAATGTAATTTGCCAATATTTAGATCATATTTATTGCTTTCCCCATTAAAAATAAAATAAGATATAAAACATTATATATTGTGATTACCCAACATAATTACTGGATATAGAAACTAATAAAAAATACAGAGGATCTTACAATATTCAGCTTACTTCAAGCCTTACACTCAAACAATTGACTAGATAATTCATCAAATATGTACATCAATTGCTCCTCTGTAATGACATTATGTTAATAGTTTACATGCACAATAGCTTATGCCTCAATCTTATAAAATATACTTTACTCTTTAAATTTTTTTTTTAATGTTTAGACAGCATGAGCAGGAGAGGGGCAGAGAGAGAGGGGGAGACACAGAATCCGAAGCAGGCTCCAGGCTCTGAGCTGACAGCACAGAGCCCAATGCGGGGCTCGAACTCATGAACCGTGAGATCATAACCTGAGCCGAAGTGGGATGCTTAACTGACTGAGCCACCCAGGCACCCCATATAAAGTATACGTTAATATCCTAATTTTAGGGATGAAAAAACTAAAACAGAGTAAATTAACTTGCTCAAAGTGACAGTACCTGCTGAAGTAGAGAGTCAAACCTGTGTCTGTAAGAAATTGAAGTCCATGTTTAACCATGACTTCTACCCTCTAGTTTTTTCTTGCTGTTTGCTACTTGGGGCTTTTGTTTCTTGCCTTCAAGCAACTTCCATTCAGGCAACATCAATTTGACTTGGGCTCTATTCCTGGGTTCTACCTTCCCTCTAGAAACAAGTCTAAAGTTTCTCAACAGTCTGGCCATGGAACATTCCTGGTACAGATGTTCTTAAATTAAAAAAATATATATATTCCCACAATTTACTGGTCTTTTACTCAGCAATTCATAACTCAGGCATCATACAATCTAGCAGATAAAAAGGAGATCTGAAGAAGTGTACAAGAGATTTTTATAGACCAAGATGAGTAGGAACAAGGAGGTTATACTGGGCATTTGCTGATTGATTAAAGCAAGGTAAATTTCCTTCTATGAAGCAAAGGGAAATCTTGGAGCCAGCTGAGCAGGCAATCCCTGATTGGTTGACCCAGGCCTCTCCTTTCTGGTAGAGGAGAGCACAGAAACTTAGTTAAGTTTTGGTTTCACTTAACATGAGGGACTCTATCTTGAACCTAATCTGGTTACTTAATACCTATGACATGGCTTTGTCTCTCTATAACAATGACTCCTTTCAAGAAAAATATCTGTTACTCTAGGATAGCATTGGATGAAACTTCTACAGTGGACACTATATTAGCAGCTAGCACCTGCCATAACAAAATACCACAGATTGAACAAGTTGAGAACAGAAATTTATTTCCTCACAGTTCTTAGAGGTTAAAGTCTAAAATCAGGTGCCAACATGGTTGGGTTCTGGTAAGAGGTCTGTTCTTGGCTTGTAGATGGTCGGGCTGCCTTCTCCCAGTGTCCACACATGGTAGAGACAGAGCAACCTCTCTGGTATCTCTTCTGATAAGGATCCTAATCCTATCAGATCAAGATCCCATCCCTACAACCTCATTTAACCTTGACTATTTCCAGAAAGTCCCTATCTCCAAATACATGGGGGTTTAGAGCTTTAACATATGAATTTTGGAGGGACACAATTCAGTCTACAGAAGATAGACATTTATTTATTCTTTATGACAATTAGTGTCAGTTTTCACTACATTTTCATTCGTTTCCAAGTCAAACTTTCCAATGTAAGGAATGCTAGTAATTCTTAATGAAAAACAAACAGAACTACCGGTATTGATAAAGGTAGCACCACCTGCTCTAAAGGATAAAACTTTGTAGTTGCCAATCTTTAAAATCTTAAATGGTCCACAGTGATTCCCACATTCTGTTATTCATACTCTTAAATACCGTCCACCCACACTGCATCAGGGTTCATCTGCCATACAGCATGTGGCAAATTGATGGTGTATCACTTCTGAGAACAGATTATAAAAGACCGTGGCTTCCTCCTTTCATTTTCAATTTTTCAGTCTCTCTCCCTGCCTGTCTCTCTCTCCTTCCTTTCCTCCCTCCTGCCTCTTTCTACTATTATTCTCGTGGAACTCAGCGAGCATATAAAGAAGCTATTCAAGTAGCCTATGGAGGGCCCATGTGAGAAACAGAAGACTCCAGCAAACAGCCAGTAAGAAACTGAGGCCTGCCAAAACCATGTATGTGAGAGCTCAGAAGTAGATTCTCTAGCTCTAGCTGAGTCTTAAAATGACTGCAGCCCCAGGTGATAACTTGATTTCAATGTCATGAGGTCTAGCGTTAGCACCACTCAGCTAAGCTGCTCCCAAATTCTTACCTTTAGAAACTATGTGACGAAAAATGTTTGCTTTGAACTGCTACATTGTGGGATAATTTTTTAATGCAGAAAGAGATAACTCGTATCACCACAAACTCTCCAATTGTCAAAATAGGAGCTTATTTTACACTTACGAGATATCCTAAACAGATGTTATTAATAAGCAGGTACCTCTTTCTTCCAAGTGCTGATTTAGTGATGAGGCAGGTTCTACCTGGTGGATCGACCACCTCCAGGTCCATTCAGTTCATTTGTATGAGGCGAGTGCAAAGGTAAAAACATGGAGGACTGCAAGTGGCACGTTTGGGATGTGCCAAACCGTATTGCATATCACTTCCTCCCAAATTCCATTAGCTAAAAGTGAGACACAGAGCCTCACCTAAAAAAAATGGTCACAAAGAAATGAAGCCTATCTGTGTATCCAGTAAGAAGAAATACTGGCTTAGGTGATCAATAGGCAATCTCCCATAAAACCGTGGCTCTGACATTGGCCTCTCTGTTGAAGCCCAGACCTGCGTATCAAACTGCCTGCTTATTGGACAAGTCCACTTGGAGTACAGTCTCTCAACCTCTATGTTATTAACATTTGGAAGCAAATAATTCTTTTCCAAGGGGATATCCTGTACATCACAGGACTTTTAGCAGCCCCTAATCACCAGATAGATGCCACTAGCCCTAAGCCCCCAATTGGGACTAACAAAAATGTCTACAGACATTGACAAATGATGCCTGGGAGTGAAAATGATCAGTTTAATGTTCAGAGATATTGTTGAAACTTTCTAACAATAAACTTATCATCTCTAACAACACACTCACTTTTCCTTCTGATCTCCCTAATCCAGGAGATGGCAGAAAATCAACCTAGTGTTTCAACACCAAACGGATATTTATGCTTGATTCTGTTGTCTCTCTCAAGCCTGGTATGAAAACAATCATGAAATTCTTCCAGTTCTTCTTTAATATGTCTCAAATTATTGCTATTCTTTTCATTATCAATTCCAATATATTGGCCCATAACTCTGCTTATTAAAGGCCTTCAGACTAATCTTCCTGCCTTTGTTTCCTCTTTCTCTAACCCCAATAATCAATTATCAGAAAAAACGTCTTTAAAATGAAAACCTAGGGAGGGTATTGGAAGATGGAGGTGTAGGAGAATACTAGGCTCACCTCATCCTGCAGATCTTAGATTAGATCTGACCCACATCTGCATAAATAACCCAGAAAAATGCCAGAAGACTATCAGAACAGACTCTCTGGAGCCAAGCATAGCAAGAGTCCCATGGAAGAGGGTAGGAAGGGTGGAGAGGCAGTGCGTGCTACACAGACTGGTGGGAGGGAGCCAGGACCATGGAGGGGCAGCCTGCCCAGCAAGTCAGAGTCCCTGAAGTCTGGCTTGCAAAGGTGTTGGCGCTGGATTCCGTGAATTCTGACAGCGAGCAGGACTTAACATCTAGAATGTTAAAAGTCAACAGCTCTGCTCTCAGAGAGCGGGGAGGGCAAGAGGACACCAAGAGGGAGAGTTGTTGAGCCCTGGAAGACAGAGCTCAGATTGGCAGGGAAACAAAGGGGCTGGCAAGCGCCATCTCCCTCTCCCATCCCCCAGCCAAAATTCCATAGGGAACCAGTTCCCGTCAATGAACTTGCTTGCACTGCGCAAAACACCCAACACTGTGCTTCTGTGGATCCATCCCTCCAATGGGTCAGCCTCCCTCCCGGTGCTTCAGGGCCCCTCCTGCAGGGGACCACCACCTGCAAGGGGAGCTAAGCCTTCCCCTCCCGCCCCTGTGCACCTTGCAGATCCACCCATGCTAATACACCAGATCCCATCAAAGCAGCACCACAAGCCTGGCAGTGAGCAAGTAGCCAGACAGGGGCCACACCACTCCACCATGAGTCCCGCCCCTGGGAGAGGGGAAGATAAGGTACACACTAGTCTGACTGTGGCCCCAGTGGTGGGCTTAGGGCTGACATCTGGTCTGACTGCGGCCCCGCCCACAAGTTACTTTGGACAGCATAGGGGAAATGACCTTCAATTTGGAACCACCCCAGGGACTACCCAAAATGACAAAACGGAAGAATTATCCTCAAAAGAAACTCCAGGAAGTAGCCACAGCTAACCAATTGATCAAAAACGATTTAAGCAATATAACGGAACAAGAATTTAGAATAATAGTCATAAAATTAATCTCTGGGCTTGAGAAAGCATACAGGACAGCAGAGAATCTATTGGTACAGAGATCAAGGGACTAAGAAATAGTCATGAGGACCTAAAAATTGCTATAAATGAGGTGCAAAGTAAAATGTAGGCAGCCATAGCACGGATTGAAGAGGCAGAGGAGAGAATAGGTGAATTAGAAGATAAAATTATGGAAAAATAGGAAGCTGAGAAAAAGAGAGATAAAAAAATCCAGGAGTATGAAGGGAGAATTAGAGAACTAAGTGATGTAATCAAATGGAACAATATCCGTATCATAGGAATTCCAGAAGATGAAGAGAGAGAGAAAGGGGCTGAAGGTGTACTTGAACAAATCAGAGCTGAGAACTTCCCTGATCTGAGGAAGGAAACAGGCATTGAAATCCAAGAGGCACAGAGAATTCCCTTCAGACATCACTTGAATCTATCTTCTGCATGACGTATCATAGTGAAACTGGCAAAATACAAGGATAAAGAGAAAATTCTGAAAGCAGCTAGGGATAAACAGTCTCTAACCTACAAACGGAGGCCCATAAAAGTAGTGGCAGACCTATCTACTGAAACCTGGCAGCCCAGAAAGGAATGGCAGGAAATCTTCAATGTGATGAACAAAAAAAATATGCAGCTGAGAACCCTTTATCCAGCAAGTCTGTCATTCAAATAGAAGGAGAGATAAAGGTTTTCCCAAACAAACAAAAACTGAAGGAATTCATCACCACTAAACCAGCCCTAAAAGAGATCCTAAGGGGGACTCTGTGAGTGAAATGTTGCAAGGACTACAAAGTACCAGAGACACCACTACAAGCATGAAACCTATAGACATCACAATGACTCTAAACCCATATCTTTCTATAATAACACTGAATGTAAATGGACTAAATGTGCCAACCAAAAGACATAGGGTATCAGAATGGATAAAAAAAACAACAAGACCCATCTATTTGCTGTCTACAAGAGACTCATTTTAGACCTGAGGACACCTTCAGATTGAAAGTGAGGGGATGGAGAACAATTTATCATGCTACTGGAAGTCAAAAGAGAGCTGGAGTAGCCATACTTATATCAGACAAACTAGACTTTAAATTAAAGGCTGTAACAAGATGAAGAAGGGCATTATGTAATAATTACAGGGTCGTTCCATCAGGAAGAGCTAACAATTATATATGTCTATGCGCCGAATACAGGAGCCCCCAAATATATAAAACAATTAATCACAAACATAAGCAACCTTATTGATAAGGATGTGGTAATTGCAGGGGACTTTAATACCCCACTTACAACAATGGATAGATCATCTAGACACACGGTCAATAAAGAAACAAGGGCCCTGAATGATACATCGGATCAGATGGACTGATAGATATATTTAGAACTCTGCATCCCAAAGCAACAGAATATACTTTCTTCTTGAATGCACATGGAACATTCTCCAAGATAGATCATATACTGGGTCACAAAACAGCCCTTCATAAGTATAAAAGAATTGAGATCATACCATGCACACTTTCAGACCACAATGCTATGAAATCAACTAGTGCTTGAAATCAACCACAGAAAAAAGTCTGGAAAACCTCCAAAAGCATGGAGGTTAAAGAACACCCTACTGAAGAATGAATGGGTCAGCCAGGCAATTAGAGAAGAAATTTAAAAAAAATATGGAAACAAACAAAAATGAAAATACAACAATCCAAACGCTTTGGGATGCAGCAAAGGCAGTCCTCAGAGGAAAATACATTGCAATCCAGGCCTATCTCCAGAAACAAGAAAAACCCAAAATGCAAAATCTAACAGCACAACTAAAGGAACTAGAAGCATAACAGCAAAGAAACTCCAAAACCAACAGAAGAAGAGAAATAATAAAGATCAGAACAGAAATAAACAATATAGAATCTGAAAAAAACTGTGGAGCAGATCAATGAAACCAAGAGTTGGTTTTTTGAAAAAATAAACAAAATTGATAAACCTCTAGCCAGGCTTCTCAAAAATAAGAGAGAGAGGATCCAAACAGATAAAATCATGAATGAAAATGGAATTATTACAATCAATCCCTCAGAAATACAAGCAATTATCAGGGAATACTATGAAAAATTATATGCCAACAAACTGGAGAATCTGGAAGAAATGGACAAATTCGTAAGCACCCACACACTTCTGAAACTCAAACAGGAATAAAAAGAAAACTTGAACAGACCCATAACCAGTGAAGAAATTGAATCAGTTATCAAAAACCTCCCAAGAAATAAGAGTCCAGGACCAGATGGCTTCCCTGGGGAATTCTACAAGACATTTAAAGCAGAGATAATACCTATCCTTCTCAAGCTGTTCCAAAAAATAGAAAGGGAAGGAAAAATTCCAGACTCATTCTGTAAAGCCAGCATTACTTTGATTCCCAAACCAGACAGAGACCCAGCAAATAAAGAGAACTACGGGCCAATATCCCTGATGAATATGGATGTAAAAATTCTCAACAAGATACTAGCAAATCGAATTCAACAGCATATAAAAAGAATTATTCACTATGATCAAGTGGGATTCATTCCTGGGCTACAGGTTTGGTTCAACATTCACAAACCAACCAATGTGATACATCACATTAATAAAAGAAGAGAAAAGAACCATATGATCCTGTCAATCGATGCAGAAAAGGCCTTTGACAAAATTCAGCATTCTTTCTTAATAAAAACCCTTGAGAAAGTCGGGATAGAAGGAACATACTTAAATATCATAAAAGTCATTTATGAAAAGCCCACAGCTAATTCATCCTCAATGGGGAAAACCTGAGAGCTTTCCCCTGAGATCAGGAACACCACAGGGATGTCCACTCTCACCATTGTTGTTTAACATAGTATTGGAAGTTCTAGCATCAGCAATCAGACAACAAAAGGAAATCAAAGGCATCAAAATTGGCAAAGATGAAGCCAAGCTTTCACTTTTTGCAGATGACAAGATATTATACATGGAAAATCCGATAGACTCCACCAAAGTCTGCTAGAACTGATACATGAATTAGCAAAGTCACAGGATACAAAATCAATGTACAAAAATCAGTTGCATTCTTATACACTAATAATGTAGCAACAGAAAGACAAATAAAGAAACTGATCCCATTCACAATTGCACCAAGAAGCATAAAATACCTAGGAATAAACCTAACCAAAGATGTAAAAGATCTGTATGCTGAAAACTATAGAAACCTTATGAAGGAAATTGAAGAAGATACAAAGAAATGGAAAAACATCCCGTGCTCATGGATTGGAAGAATAAATATTGTTAAAATGTCAATACTACCCAAAGCAATGTACACATTCAATGCAATCCCAATCAAAATTGCACCAGCATTCTTCTTGAAGCTAGAACAAGCAATCCTAAAATTTGTATGGAACCACAAAAGACCCCAAATAGCCAAAGTAATGTTGAAAACGAAAACCAAAGCAAGAGGCATCACAATCCCAGACTTTAGCCTCTACTACAAAGCTGTAATCATCAAGATAGTGTGGTATTGGCACAAAAACAGACACATAGACAAATGGCACAGAATAGAGACTCCAGAATCGGACCCACAAAAGTATGGCCAACTAATCTTTGACAAAGCAGGAAAGAATATCCAATGGAAAAAAGACAGTCTCTTTAACAAATGGTGCTGGGAGAACTGGACAGCAACATGCAGAAGGATGAAAGTAGACCACTTTCTTAAACCATTCCCAAAAATAAACTCAAAATGGGTAAAGGACCTGAATGTGAGACAGGAAACCATCAAGACCCTAGAGGAGAAAGCAGGAAAAAACCTCTCTGACTTTAGCCGCAGAAATTTCTTACATGACACATCTCCAAAGGCAAGGGAATTAAAAGCAAAAAGGAACTATTGGGACCTCAAGAAGATAAAAAGCTTCTGCCCTGCAAAGGAAACAATCAATAAAACTAAAAGGCAACCAACGGAATGGGAAAAGATATTTGCAAATGACATATCGGACAAAGGGCTAGTATCCAAAATCTATAAAGAGCTCACCAACCTCCACACCAAAAAACAAATAATCCAGTGAAGAAATGGGCAGAAAACATGAATAGACACTTCTCTAAAGAAGACATCCAGATGGATAGGCACATGAAAAGATGCTCAATGTCACTCTTCATCAGGGAAATACAAATCAAAACCACACTGAGATATCACTTCACACCAGTCAGAGTGGCTAAAATGAACAAATCAGGAGACTGCAGATGCTGGATAGGATGTGGAGAAAGGAGAACCCTCTTGAACTGTTGGTGGGAATGCAAACTGGTGCAGCCACTATGGAAAACCGTGTGGACGTTCCTCAAAAAATTAAAAATAGATCTACCCTATGACCCAGCAATAGCACTGCTAGGAATTTACCCAAGGGATACAGGAGTACTGATGCATAGGGGCACTTGTACCCCAATGTTTATAGCAGCACTTTCAACAAGAGCTAAATTATGGAAAGAGCCTAAATGTCCATCAACTGATGAATGGATATAGAAATTGTGGTTTATATACACAAATGGAATACTATGTGGCAATGAGAAAGAATGAAATATGGCCTTTTGTAGCAACATGGATGGAACTGGAGTGTTATGCTAAGTGAAATAAGTCATACAGAGAAAGACAGGTACCATATGTTTTCACTCCTATGTGGATCCTGAGAAACTTAACAAAAGACCATGGGGGAGGGGAAGGAAAAAAAAAGTTAGAGAGGGAGGGAGCCAAAACATAAGAGACTCTTAAAAACTGAGAATAAACTGAGAGTTGATGGGTGTGGGGGAGAGGGGAAAGTGGGTGATGGGCATTGAGGAGGGCATCTGTTGGGATGAGCACTGGGTGTTGTATGGAAACCAGTTTGACAATAAATTTCATGTTAAAAAACCAAAAAACCTAGGGTGGCTTTACAATAAATGATTTAAAACTTCAGCAATTTTAATTTCATTTTCTGCCAAAATCCCACCCAGGAAAACACACACACAACACACACACACACACACACACACACACACACGAAAATGCAGGGGAAAGTAATATTTGATGAAATAAATGAACTAAAATCACAAATCATATAATATGAAGAATAACTGCCAAAGATAGTAAAGTTTATAAAATATAAACTTACAAATTATAGGGCTCTTACATTCCTATAAGACAAAGTTTTCCGGGAAAAGATTATTCTAAAGTAAGAGAAGCTGCCTAGTAGGCTCTAAATTTATTCCACCTGGGGGCGCCTGGGTAGTTAAGCTCCTGACTTCAGCTCAGGTCATGATCTCACAGTTTGTGGGTTCAAGCCCTGCATAGGGCTCTGTGCTAACAGTTTAGAGCCTATACCCTGCTTCAGATTCTATGTCTGTCTGTCTGTCTGTCTGTCTCTCTCTCTCTCTCTCTCTCTCTCTGTCTGCCTCTCCCCTGCTCGCACTCTGCCTCTCTTTCAAAAATAAATAAATAATTTGAAAAAATTTTAGCCAGTAAATAATAAATAAATAAATAAATAAATAAATAAATAAATAAATAAATGTATTCAACCTGGAACTTGGAGTTAATGAGAGAAAGTTAATGATGAGGGAGCCTAAGGCAAGCTGACAGACAGCAACATCTCCCCTCCACACCCCTGCCCCAGGTGGGATATGTGTGATACTCCTAGGGCACTCCTGGCTGCCCAGGAACTAAGAAAAGGGGAAAAACAAATGGTTAACTGATAGGGATCATAGTCTTCAGGACCTAAGTTTCCATCACCCCTCTATAGTGATGTAGGAAACAAAGGCAGAAGGAAATGGCAGAATAAAACTAAATTTCCTTATAACCTGCAGCCCATTGGCAAATACTTGAGGCAGGCAGAATAAAACGTTTCTCCAGGAACTCCTTACTGTCTTAATGTTAATGCTTTGCTAGACTGACAAACAACCTTAGCTTGACAATAGCTAGGCCTCCAGGATCCTTTGAGTCTTCTTTAGCATGTAAAAATCTGACTAGAAACTTCTCCTGGACTTTACCTCCCTCAACCCTATAGTATATAACCAGTCTCTCCTCTTGGTCCCAGGGTAGCTCTTTCTGTCTACCGGGTCCTGTCCTCCTGCTACACCAGAGACGTCTTCAAGAATTCTTTCTTGGTCATTGGCTCTGGACCCCACGAACCTCACTGTCACCCCCCCAAAAAACTCATCAGTTAACAAGCTAATGATAGAATTCTACTTTTTCAAGAGACAAATAGGGGCACGTGGGTGGCTCAGTTGGTTAAACGTCAGACTTTGGCTCAGGCCCTGATCTCATGGTTCAGAGGTTCAAGCCCCACATCATGCTCTGTGCTGACAAGCTCGTAGCCTGGAGCCTGCTTCAGATTCTGTGTCCCATCTCTCTCTGCCCCTCTCCCACTTGCACTCTATATCTCTCTAAAATAAATGTTAAAAAATTTAAAAAGAGACAAAATATTAGATGTACAAACCACATCTCTTTACAGGTGGGCCACAGGAAAAGCTAGAGACATTTCTATCATTACCCAGTTTTATATTACTGAATGTTCCGGGTAAACTGTCATTATACTCTAAAGGGATGGTTATTATTTTTTCCCTTCCTACAAAGTTACAAACAGGACCTCAGGAAGAACAGGGGCTGCCTCTAGAAGTCTCCCTCTTTTGGGTTCCCAGACCCAATTCCACTGTATGGGAGGGAATCGTTCCACCCACATCAACAAGCAATGCTCTGGGCACCAGCTGCGTGTCCTACAATTCAAATCAGTTCTGACACTTTCCACCTGGAGATGCCATTCGATTCCACAGGTTAAGGGCTCAGTTGTACCAGGCTGCCTTCTTACCCTTACTTCAGATGCCAGTCATAATTCCTTTTGACCAACTGGCTATAAATCAGAGGCTCACACAACCCTCTCCTTTGAGTTCAATTAATTTGCTAGGGCGGTTCACAAAACTCAAAAACATTTTATTTACTGATCACCGGTTTATTGTAAAAGGATATAACTCAGGAATAGCCAAATGAAAGAGATGCAAGGTATTAGAAAAGTACACAGAGATTCTCTCAGGCATGCCACTCTCTAAGCACCTCCACAAGTTCACAAACCCCAGAGTTCTGGAACCCCTGTTCTTTTGGGTTTATATGAGGCTTCATTATGTGAGCATGATTAATTAAATCATTGGCAATTGGAGACAGATTCAACCTTTAGTTCCTCTCCCACACAGGATACCTGAAGGTGGGACTGAAAGTTCCAAGCCTCTGAACTAGTGGTTGGTTCCCCTGGCACCAATGCATCCTTAGGAGCAGTCCAAAGTCAGCTGATTAACATGGCAAAAGACACCCTTAGGGTTTTCTCCACTTAGGAAATTCCAAGAGTTTTAGGGGCTGGGTGCTGGACAAGAGGAGGACAAAGACCAAATATATATTTGGTCCCCGAACTAAGTTTAATATCATGGCATGGCAGAAAGACTGCACTGATTTTAAAAATTGGCAGTTAGACTATCCTTGGCCAGCAGGTTATCTTTGTGTTAGAAAGAGGAACAAGTAAGTCTAAGTCAAAACAAGCTCTGTACTTCCCAATTTTTGTCATCTAAAGAGAGAGATATACCAGGAGAGAGATGAAAAAGAAAGGGGAAAAAAAGCAATACCCTATATAGCTTCATTCTGAATCAGTCGGACTTTCAACTAACGGAGCTGAATCAAGTCAAAAA
Organism: Panthera leo; assembly: GCF_018350215.1. Classification (NCBI taxonomy): domain Eukaryota; kingdom Metazoa; phylum Chordata; class Mammalia; order Carnivora; family Felidae; genus Panthera; species Panthera leo. The sequence continues at coordinate 167,159,056 of NC_056682.1, forward strand.
GGGCAAAGTGTTGATGAGCAGGTTACCATAGACCACAGAAGGAAGCTCAAGCTGTCTGTGAAAACTGTTCATTCTCCAGGCATATCTTACATTATTTATAGAAGAATAAATTATCTGATCCCAGAAGGACAACCTCAATTCAAATACAAGCAGTAATTTAGAAACATCTTTGTAAAATTACCCTACTAAAATGAGAAAAATCACAAATGAAGCAGCTGAGGACACTGAGAAAAAAAAGTTGTATGTAACTAATGAACATTGTGACTATTATTTTTTATTTATTTATTTATTTTATTTTTTTTTCAATATATGAAATTTATCGTCAAATTGGTTTCCATACAACACCCAGTGCTCATCCCAAAAGGTGCCCTCCTCAATACCCATCACCCACCCTCCCCTCCCTCCCACCCCCCATCAACCCTCAGTTTGTTCTCAGTTTTTAACAGTCTCTTATGCTTTGGCTCTCTCCCATTCTAACCTCTTTTTTTTTTTTCCTTCCCCTCCCCCATGGGTTTCTGTTAAGTTTCTCAAGATCCACATAAGAGTGAAACCATATGGTATCTATCTTTCTCTGTATGGCTTATTTCACTTAGCATCACACTCTCCAGTTCCATCCACGTTGCTACAAAAGGCCATATTTCATTCTTTCTCATTGCCACGTAGTATTCCATTGTGTATATAAACCACAATTTCTTTATCCATTCTTCTGCACAGCAAAGGAAACAACCAACAAAACCAAAAGGCAACCAACGGAATGGGAAAAGATATTTGCAAATGACATATCGGACACAGGGCTAGTATCCAAAATCTATAAAGTGACTATTATTTTTTAAATTAAAACATGACATGGAAGAAAACAGGACATCTATAAATTAATAACTTAAGGTTAATCTGCAAGATATCAACAAAGATTTTATACAACAAAAAGAGTTAAACAGTGAGCTAGTTATTAAGCAAGAAAAAAAAAGGTTGGGGTAGGAGAACTCATAAAAATAAAGGTAAAACATGTATTTATAGATATTCTGGATTTACATGTGGCCTTTACAGAATGATGGTCTCACTTTTTCCATGTCTAGTGATTGTCACCAAGACAAGGTCCCAAGACAACAAGCTGAAGCTGCGTGGTCTTTTTTAACCCACTCTTGACAGTTACACAACATCATTTCCATTGCATACTACTGGTTAAGAGCAATATAGAAGTTTGCCCAGATTCAAGGGGAGCAGACATAGATGGCAAGTTAGAAAGGTCAGATTGTAGAAAAGCATGTGGGATGAAAGACTGTCTTTGGAAAATACAATCTGCAAGTGCAAGATACACAGAGGCCACCTAGAATTAAGTTTTCCCATACACAGATCTCCATCAGTTAAGTTTTACAAAGAGAGCAGAAAAGTAATCCTTAAAACAAGTCGGGTTAGGGGCGCCTGGGTGGCTCAGTCGGTTAAGTGGCCGACTTCGGCTCAGGTCACAATCTCTCAGTCCGTGAGTTCGAGCCCCGTGCCGGGCTCTGTGCTGACAGCTCAGAGCCTGGAGCCTGTTTCAGATTCTGTGTCTCCCTCTCTCTCTGACCCTCCCCTGTTCATTCTCTGTCTCTCCCTGTCTCAAAAATAAATAAAACCTTAAAAAATTAAAAAAAAAAGTCATGTTAATGGAGATCAGCTAGAAAAGCTTCTACTACAAATTCATCACTCCGTTTTTCAGAACAAAGAAAATTCAAAGGAAAATATTTAAAATTAGTAAGTTGAGTAAAACAGGTATAAGATTTCCTTTAAGATATAAACATACTACCATCAGTAGAGCTAGAAAGAATAAGATCAGACAGTAAAGGTTAAGGAATAATAACATTAATATAATCAGATGGTTAATATTGGGGAAGCTGGAAGGAAATAAGAGCACACACATTACCTTATTCTAGAATGTGAAGTCAACAGATCATCTCTAAAATAACTACATTAAAATCAATTATTCTCCATACCACACAAACTATGTAAGAAAATTCCCTGAAATATTGAAATGAAATATAATACTTCTTTTAATTTTTTTTTACATTTTTATTTATTTTTGAGAGACAGGGCACAAGTGGGGGAGGGGCAGTGAGGGAATGAGACACAGAATCCGAAGCAGGCTCCAGTCTCTGAGCTGTCAGCACAGAGCCTGATGAGGGGCTCAAACTCACAAACTGTGAGATCATGACCTGAACCAAAGTTGGACATTTAACTGACTGAGCCACCCAAGTGCCTCGAAATATCACACTTCTATCTGTAGTTGTCTGTATCTAAAATATGAGATAAGTTTATTTTTCATACATTTAATATAAATCGAGACAAGTCCTTGAAACCGGTAGAGTAACCTCCCTCTAGGCGCTCAGCTGCCTTGATGATAACACTTTCCTGGGAGCAAAGGAGAACCTTAGCTTAACATTATCCCAACCTCAAAGATCCTGTAAGTCTACTTCCTTTACCTCAACTGCCCCAAGGTATACGCTGGCAATCATACTCCAAGCTTATGACTTCCAGATATACATCTGAGGGGTCTCATGGCAGGTTTTATTAAACGGTAATAAATGGCATTTTCCTAGCAACAGCTAGCCCCTCAAGGTCTTGGAAACCTTGCTTCCAAAATATGTAGAGACTTCCTCTCTCCCTGCCCCCCTCCCAACCTGAGGGTATATGAGATACTGGTCAAGACCCCAGGGAAGCTCTTCCTGCCCAAGGGTCCCGTCACCATGCTTTAATAAAAATCACCTTTCTGCACCAAAGACATATTCAAGAATTCTTTCTTGGCTGTTGGCTCCAGACCTCACAAACCCTCCATCACCCTGAAACTTCATCATAAATATTGAGAATTTCACATATAAGAAGTGTAAAACAGTTTTTATACATATTTAGACAGTTTCATATCTTTTTTCTTACTAATAATGGACATGATCAAAAAGTTTGAGGATTACTGATAAATAGCTATGAAGAAATCACTTGAAGATTATAAAACTTTACATAAAAAGCAAACATATGCATATGCATATACATCAGGTCAAAAAGAACAAAGCCATTTCTTAAAGGCACAAAATAAAGAGAAAGTAAAAGAAAAACAATCCATAGGCATAAGTAGAACCTTTCTTATCATATCAAGAGGTAAAAAAATTCTCTAAAAAGGACTCAAAACAAAACTCAGTATATACTATACTACAAAAAAAGTTTGAAATGAGAACCAAGGCTTAGTTACCAAGTAAGATTGAATTCATACTAAATATCAGTATATTGATTATTTTAGTGGCCACTTTATAATTTTAAATAATTTAAGCCACACAAAAATATGCTATAAACCTTTATGCATCAAAAATACAAACATGAAAATTTATAAATCTAAACTGCAAAAAATATTAAATATAAAAACATACAAATAATGAACCATTCAAAAATACTGTGAAGCAACTATTACTGAAAACATTGTCAAAAAATTTACAAAATACCTAAAGCATTAAATGCTTAAGAAATATAAGCATAGAAAATTTCTATGGCATAGACAGTTTTAATCAGAGGATAATATAATTAAGTAATTTACAAACAAAGAATAAAAATAAAATGAGTTAAGTAAATTCCAAACTTGGAGAAAAACATTGCTAAATAAGCCAAGGGAAAGCAGAACAAAAGAATCAGTGGAGCATAAAGGAGAAATTAATATTTTTTAGATTATAAAAAAAGTAAACAAATCCAAGGACTGATTTTTATGAGAAAAAATCAACAAAATAAGTACAATTAAACTAGAGTTGAATAAATGAGCATCAGAAAAACTAATCATGAAAAAAATGTTAAAATTCATAAAGCAGGGAAAAGTCAGATATAAATCAATTTTAAAATCAATTATTTAAATTAACCACCATTATAAAATTTGAAAATATGAAATTATTATTTTCCAGGTAATATGAATTAACTAAGGTTACCTGACATTAACAAACAATTCTCAAGTTCTATACTAGAGAATCTAGAAATTTGAGAATATCAAGTAGCTCTCCCTTAAGCAAGCTCCAGTCTTAAATAGTTCCATAGTTTCCTTGTACTTTGAAGAAAGAGAAAATATTAGTACTCTCTAAATTGATTCAGAACATATAGAGAAGTCAGCCCACCAATCAATTATGATATCAGCATAATACCGATCCCAGCCTGACAAAGGTTACACTCTGAAAAATAAGCAGGCTAATTTCATGATTAAAAAATAAATATTAAGGGCGCCTGGGTGGCTTAGCCGGTTAAGTGTCTGACTTCAGCTCAGGTCATGATGTAGTGGTTTGTGGGCTCCAGCCCCACATTCAGCTCTGTGCTGTTAGCTCAGAGCCTGGAGCCTGTTTCAGAATCTGTGTCTCCCTCTCTCTCTGCCCCTGCCTCGCTTGTGTTCTCTCTCTCTTTCTCTCTCTCTCTCAAAAATAAACATTAAAAAAATTAAAAAATATATATATTAAAAATCTGAAATAAAATTTGAGCAAATTGACTCAATACATAAAATAGGAAGGGAAATAGTTCAGTGTTAGGAATCCATTAATAGAACTTGCAATGTTTGGTTAAAAAATGAAAACCATACATTGATCTCCTTAGTTATCTTAGACACGGCGGTTATATGTACAATAATAAGGGAATGATTACAGACATTATTATAAAGCCATAGAGGGAAAGGTCTGCAGTTTTGAGAAAGATTAAGCTGAGGTTGGAGGTATTCCAAATGTTGCATTATATGCTGTTAAGTAGTTTGAGGAGGGGAGCTTGGTACAGAAGAACATGTATAGTACAATTACTAGTAATACCAAACATTTATTCTAGACAGCAATTCCTGAAAAGAGAAATAATCCCTTCACATGGAAAATTAGAGTACGTAAAAATAAAATACTTACGTGCAGGAAAAAAAAAATTACTATTCAGTTAAAAGAAAAAAAATCTGTGGAAAAATTTTACAACACATGATACAAAAAAAAAGTTCCGTATATATATATATGTATATATATATATATGTATATATACATATATATACATATATATATAAAGAGTTCTTTTCAAGCACTAAGAAAAAGTTGAAAGTATTCAATTTTTTAAAATGGTCAGGGTACATAAAGAGTGGTCACAGAAAAAAAAATATGGTTTATAATCTGATGAAGAGGTGCACAACCTTCCTCAAAATAAAAATACGGAAAGACAAAAGAAGTCTGAATATTAGAGTTTAAATTCTTGACAATGCACAAAATTAGTGAGGGTGTAAAACATTCAGTAGTTGAATAAAATTGATACAAGCTCTTGAAAGAGCAAATGAAAAAAAAAAGGCATTCAAAATTAAATATACAAGCACTTTTAAAGTTTCATTTCTAGTAACACAGTTTACAGAGGAACCAACCTATGTGTGTGGAGGCATGTTACTAGAAATATCTACCCAAAGTGGCCTTTGCTGACTGCACCAAAACTTGGTTCGCCATCCCTACTGTTAAATGTTCGATGTCTCCCTTGGCCTTCCTTTATTAAGGGATTCAGTTCTCTGTGTCACATTTAACAGATTCTCTCACCATCTTTCCTTCTACTTTCAAGTTACTTGAAGGCAAGAATTGTTTCTAAGTAATTGCACATCCTTTTGTAGTGTCTAGCAAAAATTAAGTGCTTAAAAATACTTCTTGAAAATGTATTGAATAAGAATAACGTGGGGGGCACCTGGGTGGCTCAGTCGGTTAAGCGGCTGACTTCGGCTCAGGTCATGATCTCACAGTCTGTGGGTTCGAGCCCCGCGTTGGGCTCTGTGCTGACAGCTCAGAGCCTGGAGCCTGCTTCTGATTCTGTGTCTCCCCCTCTCTCTGACCCTCCCCCGTTCATGCTCTGTCTCTCTCTGTCTCAAAAATAAATAAATGTTAAAAAAAAAAAAAAAAAAAAGAATAACGTGGGTAAGAAATTAAGAAAATGTGTTACTAAGTCACTGGTAAGGAAACCTTATGTGCCACTTTTAATATCAAAAAAATTCTCACACTCTCACCTGGCTCTATTTTGGAGTAAATACTATGCAGATGCTGCATTTCAATTTCTGCATTTCTTCATTTCTTTCTTTTTGTTCTTCGCACATCTCTAGTGAGAAAACAGCTCTAAAATGCTAGCAAGTATTGGGCTTGTCCTACACAGAAATAACAACACTGGAAACAACACTCTCCTTGCTTCTTACTCCTAGTTGTTGTAATTTAATAGATGCCCTTTCTCCAAATTTCCATGTTACTTGACATTATGTAAGATTTCTGATTACTAAAAACCAAGGAAGAGGTGATAGTACAGAGGGCTATCTTCCACAAGGGAGGTTAAAGAGGAAGTGTGGCAGGGTCCCCTCCCTAAGAAGGAAACAAAACAAAAACAAAAACAAAAACAAAAACAAAAACAAACAAAAGTGCAAGGTCTACCTGACATTCCATCCTAATAATTATCACTATCACTAATTTCGGCACTTTCAATCTTCCATTAACTTCCTACAGTTTGTGTCCATCTCCAGATTTACATGTGTATCTATTCCCCAAATTCCTATTACTCAGTACCATTACTGAGTGCACCCAGGTGTCTCATTCTGTCATGTTCCCACACCTGAAGCCTGCCTCCTGCTTCTTCTGTCCTCAGGCAATCACTTCCTGAGCACTTTGGTAGCAGGATTCTCACAGAGTCATGGCACCCAGACTTTTCTTTCCAGGAAGCAACTTTATTCCTGCCAGCACTGCTCAGTTGGGTTCGTACCCGAAGAACTGAGCCCCAAATGCCACGTGGCATAAATTTTTATACATTTTCTATTTCTTTGTCTCCCATATATGGTAACAAACATGCAGGCTAAGGGGTCTCATGTTACAAGGTCATGAGGGATGTTGTCATGTAAGCAGGTAGCCAGGTTGCCTTGAGGTTGTTTTGTTTTTGTTTTTGTTTTTGTTTTTGTTTTGTTTTCCTTCTTAGGGAGGGGACCCTGCCACCCTGCCTCTTTAACCTCCCTTGTGGAAGATAGCCTTCTGTACTATCACCTCTTCCTTGGTTTTTAGTAATCAGAAATCTTACATAATGTCAAGTAACATGGAAATTTGGAGAAAGGGCATCTATTAAATTACAACAACTAGGAATAAGAAGCAAGGAGAGTGTTGTTTCCAGTGTTGTTATTTCTGTGTAGGACAAGCCCAATACTTTCTAACATTTTATAATCATACATATCTGATTAAAAAGTTACTTAATCAGGAAGAAAATATATTCTCCCCCATTCTTGGCCAAAAAGCTTCAGTTTATATAATGGTTTTGTTCACTTTGTCCTTATGGTTATCACAGCTAATTGCTTGAGCATCCCACGGATCTTCTTTGAATCTCTGTGAGACACCAGCCCTTTTGAGCTGTAAACTTTAGGCCACTTGTTTTTGAAAGTGCTCAGTGCAGAATGCATTGGTGGTGGTATAGTATACTTTGAAATATCAAAGCATAAGACAAGGTACATAAACAACACAGCATCTAAAACACCTCTTTCTACTTTGTTGTTATTACCTGCACTACCCAAAGCCTTGGGAGGAAGAAACTTAGAAAGTTATTAAAATAGGTCAGCTTTATAACACTCATGAATGTCTCTATGAATCAGGCTTACTAGTGAACAATCTGGTTTTCTTAGATTGACAGTATCTTGTGCCAATAAATCTCTCCAATTATCCAGGCCAAAGCTCCTCGTCTTGTGTTAAATTTCCCATGACTCATAAAAAGTCATGGTTATGGTAAAAGGAGCAAGAGATTGCATTATCACTAATATATGTAAGACAAAGTTTAGATGATGTATTTTGAGGCTAACCATAAAGGCCTTAATATTCCCCTCAGCTTGACTTAACTTTAGACCAGTTTCTTCCTGACCATATATAGGTCTCTGACATCCTTTCTTATAGAATTTACTCTAGACAAATTATAATTGTGGAGGTGCCTGGGTGGCTCAGTCATTTGAGTGTCCAACTCTTGATTTCAGCTCAGTCATGATCCCAGGATTGCGGGATCAAGCTCCCTCAGTATGGAGCCTGCTTAGGATTCTCTCTCTCTCTCTCTCTCTCTCTCTCTCTGTCTCTCTGTCTCTGTCTCTCTCTCCCTCTGCCTTTGCCACTCTCCCAGCTCATGCTTTCTGTCAAAAAAAAGTTACAATTGTGAATTATTTCTCTATCCCTTTGAAAAAAAGTATGCAAATCTTTTCCTCTCCTCTTGCTAGTTTTAAGATCCAGAGAATATCTTTAGCAAGTACCTAGGACCCATCTCTTTGAAATGTAAACTTCAGAGGAGATAGTACCCTTACCTTGGTCTCTGTGGAAGGGTAGGGGAAAACTTCCATGGTGGCAACTAGCGAACACAGATGGCCTAATCAAAGAAAAACATTTGTGAAGTCAGGAATAACTAATTGGGCTGGATATATCCCATTGATCAACCTCTAGCCTAAAGTCCTCCAATACTTCTTCCACTAGCTCACCCCAGTACTTAAAGAACACCCCACCTTTTTTTTTGAGGGGAGTTGATTTGTCTCTCTCTCCTATTGAATATGGCTATGTGAATGATACAGTTTTTGCCAAGTGTTGGTAATATTTCAAAATTATTTTATACTTCCAAAAAATTCAGAGTTTATAAGTGATTCATTCACCCAGCTTGTGGTAGCCAGAAATAACTAATGGCATGACTCTGTAGATAGCATAAGATATCTAGAGCACCTGCTATGTAAAGAGATGGAGTAAGATACTATGGAAACATGGACTATGAAGATTTTGTATATCAACAGATGTCTAAAAATAAGAATAAAAATATCAGCGAAAATCAGAAAGCTGCTTTAGTTCTGACTTGTAAAGAGTATGATATTTAAAATTAGAATTTAGACTACTTGGCAGCAATTTATAAACTAATATGCTGTATCTTATAGAAGAAAATGCTCTGAAATATAGAAAAGAATAAGATTAACAAAATAAAAATTTGAACTACAATCTTATCACTATTAATTTAAAAATGGAGCAGCCTTGACATTTAGAATGGGGTCCCTCTACCTAGTCCCTTTTGCTTTTTAACTGTTTGATGCAATTTTTAGTATATATTCATTTTATTACTTAACATTTTGAAAATCAAGTAAATATATTTTCCTGTTTTAGATTTTTTTTTCTAATTTCAGTGTAGTTAACATATACTGTTATATTAATTTCAGGTATACAATATAATGATTCAGCAGTTCTATACATTATGCAGTGCTCATCAAGATAAGTGTACTCTTAATTCTCTTCACATATTTCACCTATCCCCCACCCATCTCCCTTCAGATAACTCTGTTCTCTATAGTTGAGTGTGTACATAAACACTTCTTTTTAACTTTGTGTATTGTTTTTTAATTCTACAAATGAGTGATATCATATGGTATTTGTCTTCCTCTGACTGGCTTATTTTGCTTAGCACTATACTCTCTAGATCCATCTACATTGTTGCAAATGGCAAGATTTCATTCTTTTTTATGGCTGAATAATATCCCATTATATCACTTCTTCTTTTTTCACTCATCTATCAATGGACATTTGGGCAGTTTCCATAGTTTGGCTATTGGAAATAACGTTACAATAAACATAGAGGTACATACATATATATGCTTTTGAATTAGTGTTTTCATACTATTTTAAATACCCACTAGCGCAATGACTGGATAATACGGTAGTTCAATTTTTGAATTTTTGAGGAGCCTCCATACTACCACAATGGCTGTACCAGTTTTCAGTCCCACCAATGGTGTACAAGGCTTCCTTTTTCTCCACATCCTCACCAACACTTGTTTCTTGTGTTTTTGATTTTAGCCATTCTGACAGGTGTGAGGTGATATCTCATTGTGATTTTGATTTCCATTTCCCTTGCTGGTAAGTGATGAGCATCTTCTCATGTGCCTATTGGCCATATGCAGGCCTTCTTTGGAAAAATGTCTGTTCATTTCTTTTGCCCATTTTAAAATGGGATTATTCTTTTTTTTTAGGTGTTGAGTTGTATAAATTCTTTATGTATTTTGGATACTAATCCTTTATCAGATATGTGATTTGCAGGTATCCTCTCACATTCAGTAGGTTGTCTTTTAGTTTTGTTGGTTGTTTCTTTTGCTATGCAGAAGCTCTTTATTTTAATGTAGTCCCAAAAGTTTATTTTTATTTCCCTTGCCTCAGGAGAATATCTAGAAGGATATTGCTATGACCAATGTCAAAGAACTTACTAGTTGTGCTCTCTTTTAGGATTTTTGTGGTTTCAGGTCTCACATTTAGGTCTTTAATCCATTTTGAGTTTCATTTTTTGTATGATGAAAGAAAGTGGTCCAGTTTCATTCTTTTGCAAGTTGCTATCCAGTTTTCCCAATACCATTTGTTGAAGAGACTGTATTTTTCCCATTGCATACTCTTGCTGCCTTTGTCAAAGATTAATTGCCTATTTAATTGTGGGTTTATTTCTGGGCTTTCTATTCTGTTCCATTGATCTATGTGTCCATTTTTTACAAGTACCATACTGTTTTTTCCTAGGTATTTCATAATTTTTGGAGCAATTGTAAATGGGATTGTCTTCTCATTTTTTCTTTCTTCTGCTTCATTATTAATGTATATAAATGCAATATATTTACATTGAAACCAGGAGCTCATTCTTTGAAAAGATTAATTAATAACCCCCTGGCCAGATTCATCCAAAAAAAGAAAGAAAAAAAACTCAAGTAAGCACAAATGAAAGAGTAGAAATAACAACTGATACCACAGAAATACAAATGATTGCAAGAGAATATAATGAAAAATTATATGCCAACAAATTGGACAACCTAGAAGAAATGGATACATTTCTAAATATATATATATATATATATATATATATATATATATATATATATATGTGTGTGTGTGTGTGTGTGTGTGTGTATATATATATATATATATATATATATATATATGTATGTAACCTACCAAAACTGAAGCTGAAGAAATAGAAAATTTGAACAGATTGATTATCAGCAATGACAGTGAATCAGTAATCAAAAAACTCCTAACAAGCAAAAGTCTAGGACCAGACAGCTTCACAGGGGAATTCTACCACATATTTAATATGGAATAAGCATTTACTTGTATCCTAAATCCTAGCCTCCTTGATGGAAACAAAAGCCTGACTAACAGTTACAGTAAACCATTCTTCATGTGCTGAAATATTTGTGATGTGTTTCATAACTTTAAGCACCAAACATTTCCTCCCACAAAATACAAGAAAATAATCTAGCATATAAAGCCTGAAGATTAAAGAAAAGCTAAAAAAAATCATCATGTACATGAAGAAAAAAAATCAGTTTTTTCTCTTTCAAATAATACATGGTTTTATTTTATATAACATATCTTTCCTCATTAAAAATTTTAATAGCTGTTACTATATGATATTATTCTGGCTTTCATACCACACAATGCTCAAATTAAATTTCAAATTCTTTCAAGAACTTTATGAATCATGGACCTTTTGGTTTGTTTATTCCAGTGGGCAATTTTAATGTAATTCAAGCACTAGCTAGGACACAGCAGAAACTATTTTGAATGCTTTTAGAAAGGATTTTCTCCATGTTTAAGCAGGGTCAGTCAGACCATTTGAAGATAAATATATACAGAGGTGTGTGGGTACACCTCTCCAAATAGCCTGCAACATCTGTTCAAATAACACATTTTCCACTTTCATTACTCCAGTCACACACTCTAATTGTGTGTTACAGATGCTGCAAGTTTTTTAGTAACACTATTCTGCTAGCTTGTTTGAAAGTATCACTGTATAATGCATTGCTACTCTGAATTCCTTTTTTTAGATATGAAATTTATTGTCAAATTGGTTTCCATACAACACCCAGTGCTCATCCCAACAGGTGCCCTCAATACCCAACACCCACCTTCCCCTCCCTCCCACCCCCCATCAACCCTCTGATTGTTCTCAGTTTTTAAGAGTCTCTTATGGTTTGGCTACCTCCTTCTCTTTTTTTTTCCTTCCCCTCCCCCATAGTCTTCTGTTAAGTTTCTCAGGATCCTACTCTGAATTCTTAATGTTTGCTTTGGTATAAAAGGCACGGTTACCAGTATGTCTCCTGCTTGGTATCTTATTTTATTGGAGAGAAGTTTTAAAATCAGCTGGACAATACTTACAAATAACATATTACATAATCTTGAAAGAACACACTCATATTTTACCTGAATGAAATAATCTTTTCAAGTTTACATACATCTATATTTTATGTATATCCCATTGTTTTTTCTTTCCCATTATTTACCAAACCAAGAATTTATGCAAAATGCCTTTCAACTTGAATACCTTTACATTATGATGATAGTATATCTGAGAAAATCCACTACATTATGTCTTGATAAATGTGATGTTTTAATTACCTTGGGTCTTGTGAATACATTAATAAAAGACAAACTGTCTAAAGCATCTGTATTACATTTACTCACAACAATTGTTATTCTAACTCAGGTGCTTGCTCTGATCTCAGTCACTGAAGATAATAAAAAGTTAGTGTCATTACAATAGGATAATTGGGCAAGTTGATGAGATGTTTACTTGGGCATAGCCAAGCTGATGTGGACAGGTGTGAAAGATGGAAAAAGTGAAATTCAGGAGAGAGGGCGTGGTAGTACAGAATGAGGATTGTTGAGAACCAATTCTTGAAGACAAGATGAGAAGAATCAATATCATGGGCAGCTGATTTGTTTGTGGAAGGACAGATGGATGTAGAAAAAAGAAAGTACAGAATTCAGCTCCAAAAGGCTGTCAAAAGCAAGCACTGTCAGAGTTCTAGAAAACTGGGCTGTAATTCACCACAGGATTCTAGACTCCAAGCCAAACCCAAATTGTATAAAGTAGACCTCAGACTTTTTCACGTTGATTTGGCCAAAGTGGTATAAAAACAAGTGAGGAGAAATTGTAACACTTAGTACTTAAAGAGATCTAGGGCTTACTCTCTGTAATTACCAGCTCAATAACAGCACAATGAAATCCGACCTCAGTTGAAAGGCTCAAGCGATTTTCCAGTTGTGTCCAAAAGCTGGCTGAAACCATCAGGAGAGTCATAAAATGTGTATAAGTTCCTCCCAACTCGATCATCAGGAATTGAAATTGAGTATGGCAAGAGTAATTGCTGGAAACTGGCAAATGTTACAAATCAGAACTTTCTTTTCCCAAACTACCTATTGTTAACCATTTACCAATACACCATGTTATTTATGAATGTTTAACTCTCCCTGTCAGAATTAGCTCAAGACCCAGCATTTATAATGAGTCTTCATCTGTGACTTCTATGGAGAGGGGCTGAAATGAGAGATGCAATTTTTATTTTCCTTTACTTTGTGTTTTGTCTCACCAAAATCGACAAAGAAATCCACAAAATAATCACTTGAGTGTCACATGTGTAATAAAAACAAAGCAGTTACAGAACAATTAGAAAAATAATTTAAATCTTGTTGGGCACCTGGGTGGCTCAGTTGGTTGAGCATCCGACTTCAGCTCAGGTCATGATCTCACAGTTCCTGAGTTCTAGTCCTGCATCGGGCTCTGTGCTGACAGCTCAGAGCCTGGAACCTGTTTCAGATTCTGTGTCTCCCTCTCTCTCTGCCCCTCCCCTGCTTGTACTCTCTCTCTCTCTCTCTCTCTCTCAATCTCTCTCTCTCTCTCAAAAATAAATAAACATTAAAAATTTTTTAAAAATGGAATTTAAATCTTGTTTTTGTTACTGTTTGGTAAAAATAGCATGTATCTTGTTAAGTTACCAGACAGTTTGTTTAGAAATGTAATCAAGGTAATTTCATTTACTGCATCTTAAAGATCAACAATTCAGGAGCCAAATCATGTTTTTCTTAAAAAAATACATTTGAAGAAAACATGCAGTTAATAATTTTAACCTACTATTTCTAAATGTTGTCAATGAAAAGTATTCTACTAAATTCTCTGATACTAATTTTTTTTAACGTTTATTTATTTTTGAGACAGAGAGAGACAGAGCATGAACAGGGGAGGGTCAGAGAGAGAGGGAGACAGAGAATCTGAAACAGGCTCCAGGCTCTGAGCTGTCAGCACAGAGCCCGAAGCGGGGCTTGAACTCACAGACCGCGAGATCATGACCTGAGCTGAAGTCGGATGCTTAACCAACTGAGCCACCCAGGCACCCCAGATTCTCTGATATTAAAAACAAACAAACCAACAAAAGATGTGTATGGTCAAATATATTTGGGAAATAGAATGTATATTGTTTTAAGTATTGGTGCAGTTATAGACAATCTCAAAATCTCAAAACACAGTTACAAAAACAAGTGGATTTTCTTCTAATGTCAGTTCATTGCTAGGTAGCTACAGCACTCCTCCATGTCTTCATCATTCAGATACTTTGGATTACAGAGCAATCCCTCTATGGGACACACTGGGCTGGTGACAGAGTAAAAAGAGAAACAGATGATGTGTCTTAAACTTTTGTTCATAAATAGTGCGTGTCCACTCACTTTTCACCAAAACCAGGTCAATGCAGTGGGAATCAAAGTCCTCTTAAAGGACACATACATAATTGGAACAATAACACTATCTAATTCATGTACTACACTATTTTCTCGTCTTTGGTATTCACATGCTTTGTTGATGTTTTAAAGCCTTTAAAATCAACCTCCAATTCTAGTCGAGGTAAGCTGCCACTTATCAGATGTTGCCACTGTTTCTAATACATAATTATGATCCTAGATCATTATTATCTGCATACAGGGTTAGAATTTCCATAGATACATAAATAATCATGTTGCCCATCTCATTCAGAAGAGATGATTTATTTTCTTTCCATTAGGGAAAAAAAGAGAAACCTTTTCAAGGAAACCTGAAGCCAGCTAGTCCTACCAGGCCTCACTTCACTGTGACATTTAATTGATAGCCCCAAATCTATTTCCTGTAGACTTTTTCTGGTCCCATAAAGCTTGAGTTACACTGCTCTGTGCTTCTTTGGTTTTGATGCATTTTCCCATTGTTCCTCTCTCAAAACTTTTTCCCCTGACTACATTAGTACTTGTCTCACAATAACAAAAAGCCTCTATCTTTAACTTACTGACCGATATCCTTTCTGCCTCGTCTTCACTCATTGTACTTGTAGATACTTCTCCTTGATGTTGTCTGTTCACACTTCTTGCTATTCCCACCTGCTAAGCAGCCCAATGTCAAGTATCATAAGGGATCAAGGTTGGGAAAATTATATCCAGACTCCTTGCCAGTAAGGTTCTGGTTTAGACTCCACTAATGAGAAATATTTATACAAGATTTGGAAGCTAGAAGAGTAATTGGATTCAGATGACTGGATAGGAAACATATCCAGTGGAACTGGTATTTCCTTCTGTTAAATTTCTAATTCAGGTCTGCAGGCAGCGACAATTATTAGCAGTGGTTTCTTCAGTTTTTTCCCTGTAGTAATTTCTTGAATGAACAGAATAGCATACCTATTTTTCTAAGCCTCTGTCTGTATGAAACCCCTTACTGGAAATATCTAGAGTGTCCTTCTTTCCCTGGAGGACTGCTGATAGACAAAATATGACTTCCCTTATAAAACTTCCCTAGTAAGGACTGTCTTCTCATTCTCTCATATTCCACTTTTTTTTTTTCAGAGCCCAGAAGAAGGGAAACTTTAATTAAGATAGTAATTCATTCACTTCATGGCTCATTTGGACCATGACTGCTTCATCTTCCACCATTCCTCCTCTGCATTTATTTTATTTACCTTCTTATCCCTCCAATTTATTCATCAAAGACCTTGGCTTCTACCTTAACGCTTTCCTTTTTACTCCAGTACCTACCATCATCTTCACTGAACTTAATGACCAGGTGACAGAGTTATCTGACTTTTGAGCCTTTGATTTTCTGTTTTTCCAGAATTCCAATTATTGCATGCACACTCCATTCTCCCAATCACTATGATCTCAACATGCTGGAATATGTTACCACCTCCCAACTCTTCTGCTTCTGAAATCTTAAAGAGCTTGCTCTGCTCAAAACACCATATCTATCTAGCTTATGCTTCTAGCACCACTCTATTTCCATCAAAATTTAGCTCTAAATCAAAGGATTCATGATTTCACTGGCTAATCCAGGTAATGAACACAGTAATGAAAAAACAGTCATCCATACTACTAGTCAGTCATTTAGGCTACTGAAATGTCACAATTGTCAACATTAACCCAGGACAGCACATTTTCTTCCTACCCTTAGTATTTTTCTGGTATTTTCTTCCATCTCTTCTTCACTCTTGCCATTATTAACTGATATATAATAGCTAAATTGATATGTTCTCCCAAACTGACATCTAACAAGCCCTGGCCTCTGAATTCCAAAGCTGTTGAACTCCACTATCATTTCTAAGCACACCATCGGAAATAGTTCCACTTTATTTACACAGAAATCTGATGACACTCAATTCTTTATTTTAATTCCAAGTAGATATCCTGGGATTTTTAGCCAGTTTCTGCAAATAAATAGCAGAGGGACAATTTTAAATGCCTCTCAACATTACTTTCCTCTCCTATACAGTGAAAATGATGTTAGGGTTAGGTGGGGTTTTTTATGATGATGATTATTATTATGATGATGATGATCTATAGTCACCTCTGGGTTTATTTTAATCAATTATTATTTATTGTGTACCAAGACTATGATTGTAGCAACAAATATTTTATAGTAATTATGTTACATTATCAGCAATTCTTTATTGTACAATTCAATAGCAGAAAAATATAAATCAATGAAATATGCCAGAGTTTTTTTGTAGATGGAAGAAAAATACTTTTCTGCTATTCACTGGACTCAAAGAGTGTAGTTTCCTTTCATGCACGAATTTTTAAGTTACAGGAAAAATATGAGGCATCCCTTCACCAGAAATCTCCAAAGACCCACTTGCCCAAGTTTCTTTGGTATAAAAACACAAGATATTTCCTCCTGGTCCCATGGGCTTATCTTTTCTATAATTTCCTTGAATTCCTTCAACATAACACAGACTCCCAGTCCTGCTTTCTATTTATCTCATATTTCTTTCTTTTTTCTTTTAAAAAAATGTTTATTTATTTTTGAGAGAGACAGAAAGAGAGCAAGTGGGGGAGGGGCAGAGAGAGAGGGAGACAGAGAATCCCAAGCAGACTCCGTGCTGTCTGCACAGAGCCCATTGTGGGGCTCAAACACACAGGTTGTAAGATCATGATCTGAGCGAAAACCAAGAGTCAGATGCTTAACTGACTGAAACACCCAGGTGCTCCTATCTTATATTTCTTTCTAGTGGATAATCCCCTCCTATATTATTTGAAACTTTCAGCAGAGAGAAATATAAATCCATAACTACTCTCTTTTATACCATTCTATTTAATATTTATTATCCTAGTGATTACTTTTTCTTTTATCCTTTTTTAAGGTATGAACATATTCATAGATTTTGTTCTTTTCCTGATATTCTTGTAGTATTCTTGACAGCTTAAAGCAATTGCAAACTTACAGTCCACAATTAATTTGAGATTCACACCTGATTAGTTAAATGTAACAAGAATCATTTGCTGAGAAAATGGCAGGACTAGAAAAGACAAAGAATCTTTGCTAAGAATTTTACAGTGGCTCCCAGCCATGAGTAGTACCACCTCGCCCCCTCCAGACCATGCTCCACATAGCAGACATTTGAATATGTATGGATTCATATTTGGTTATGACTAGGACTGGGACAGAGAGCTACTTACTGGCATTTAGTGTTTGGAAGACAGGGATGCTAAGCTTCCTAAAATGTTAAACACAGTCCTGCAAAATTGAGAATCACTTTTCTCAAAAATGTCACTTTGAAGACTAATGCCAAATATTCATAGCAATGGCTGAAGAAGTTAGGAAATTTAAGCCAATGAATAATGGGCAGGATTGAATAGCTTTACTAGTTCTCTATGACTAGATCTTATGTAATTTCATTACCTGTTTGAAGTGTGGTGAATTTTCCAACATCAAACTCTTTGGGGTATATTCAAGCATGTTTGTAAAAACTCAGAATTCCAAGAATTCTTCCACTTAGATAACAAACCAAAACAACTGATATTTCTTAAATCCCTGTCTACCCTTATTGCAAATAATTTATAGTTGGCTATAAATCCATATATCACTAGCCACAATTATGTCTCAGTGATCTTGTCAGCTGTTGTCATCCAAAACTCTAAATGCTGACACATCTCTGGTTACTAATTTTCAAGTGGTGTTTTATTATTTAAAGGGAGTCAATATATTCATGGGTAATAAAGGTGCTTGAGATAAGACATTTCATCTGACCAAATGAATGCACATGTCAATGAGTGTTTGAACCTGGAACAGATGCCTGGAGACTGCAGGAATGACAAGACAGACAGTTTCTATGGCAACCATGTCGATGCTCTATGTAGAAGGGTCCACATTTCAAAGATAATGTTAATTCTGCTTAGGACCAGTAAGTCAATGATATTAACCACATTTTTGTCTCTCTTCAGCTAATTGCTTTGTGGCTTGCATTAATCATAGGTCTGTCAGTAAATATAATTACTTTGCATTAAGACCATAACTTAATTAGAATTTGAGAAGGATTAAAATGCAACAATAGGTTTACAAACTTGTGACTGAGGTGTCTCAAATGGGGACGTTGAGATCAAACCTTGGAAGGGAGTATAAAGAGAGCTAATGTAACCCTCAGGGTCTTCTCTCTGAACCCTGGCCAGCCAAGGGGGAGTCAATCATAAAGACTCTTCATATTTTTCTCCAGGCTGGATGTTATTAATATTGATAATATGGCAATTTTCTGAACAGTTAAATCTGGAATTTGCATTTAATTAAAAGTATAAAACTGAATAAGGTTGCTCTCTATCAAGTTTGGGAGCAAACTCTGCTACAAGTAGGTAAGAGACGAGTTATGAATACCAGTCATTCATTTGGGTATTTGGCAAGTTTTCCCTCTATGCCCTTATAGAAAGTGGGTGTTGAGATAATGGCAAAAAATCAGCCACCAAACTCTACTAATTTATAGCACACCCAAATATCCTTCACTTACTCTGATCATTTTCTTCAATATGTAATTCAATTCCATAGTTTATAATAAACAGATCTGGTTTGACTTGGTTTATAACCTATTTAAAGTAGTTCTTTCAGGGGCGCCTGGGTGGCGCAGTCGGTTAAGCGTCCGACTTCAGCCAGGTCACGATCTCGCGGTCCGTGAGTTCGAGCCCCGCGTCAGGCTCTGGGCTGATGGCTCGGAGCCTGGAGCCTGTTTCCGATTCTGTGTCTCCCTCTCTCTCTGCCCCTCCCCCGTTCATGCTCTGTCTCTCTCTGTCCCAAAAATAAATAAAAAAAAAAAAAAAAAAAAAAACGTTGAAAAAAAAAAAAAATTTAAAGTAGTTCTTTCAGCAATTTGTAATAATAAATATGTCAAGTTCCTCTAGGCTCTTGCATGCCTTTTCACAAAGTTAAGCATAGGATTTATTAAACCTCTTACTGAAGGGAAAGGGTGGGAAGAGGCAAAATACTCTATCTGCAGGCAGCAAGCTCTGTGTTTAGCAAGCCTTTTAGTAAGTAACTATATATTTATTGGCCACATCCTCTGCAACTAACACAATGCCGAGAATATTGTAGTAAACAATTCAGGTACTTGTTCTCATGGAACTTACAAACTGAAAAGTCAGTATTCAGAACCCTTCACTTTTATAGTAATAGTAACTCTATAAAAATAAAAACAGATAATTTAGCTTTTTCACTAGTACTTGGAAAACTAATATGAAAAATGCCTATAAAACTTTCTATAGACTAGTACTCAGAATCTAGAATCTATGATAATATTATGGCTGAAGTACAAATATGAATAAAGAAACCATAATCCTTTGTGGTTGAAAGAATCATAGTGGTGTCAGGAGACACCTGTGGGCCATTTATGGGTAAACAAAGGACTGCTTCTCTGGCTGAGAACATCTCAATACAATGCCTTTCTTGCCTTTTCTCAGGTATTTAGGAACATAACCTGTCCCATCCTCCTGATATCAATATCACTCTTTAGAACAGGAATTCTTTTCTTTAGCTTTCCTTTTTCTGCTTCTCTACACAGGGTCATACTTGTTGCTAAAAGTTGTATTGCTATTTGTCACAAGGAAATAAAAGATAAAAATAATAAACATCAAGTAATTCACACAGCTTAAGAAACATTACTAAATTCTTATAGAAAGAATCCCAAGTGAACAGTTGTTTTTTTTTTTGTTTTGTTTTGTTTTTGTTTTGTTTTTTAATTTCCTTGCCATGATAGTGACAGAAAGCCTTTTCTGATTTCTATGTTCTACTTTTCTTCTTGGGTGAGCAGAAGGAGGGTGTTTCCCCTCCTCCTCCACCGTCGTAGTGTTTCTGATCTTGTCCTGAATTTAACACACAAACTGAAATCAAAACAAGCTTTAATTGTCCCTGTTGCTTCAGCTGGACGATTTTATGACACTTTCAGGATTGAACACTCATTCCTCTGTGCATGTAATTTACGTAACGATATAAATTAGATTTCACAATTTTATGGTAAAATCCAAATTTCAAAATGGTACAATACAAAGTTGACCTATTGGAAATAGTATCATCATTATCACCAGACAATAGAGTTGTTCCACAATATTTTGCATGTTTATTAATTTACCAAATTTGAGCAGCTGGGACTGAAATTTGTCTATTATCTGAAAAAGCTATTAAGAGATAGCTAGATGAGAACAGCTAGAATGCCTAGAGGGTATATAAGTAAAAACAGATATACACACATAAAAATTGGGGTAGGAGCTTGCTACAGATAGAGTGATCCAATTAGTTAGGTGGAGTCAATCATTTAGAGGATAAAGCCACAGATAACAGATAGTCATTAATATTGGCTAGTTTCAATAAAAGGCTAAATGGCAGATATAGCAGATGAGTGACAAGGTGACTAATAAGGTGTCTAAGATGATAACAAAGACCAGGCAAAGAACACTTAGCACATTCTAATTGCATAGCAAGACTCTAGTTAAAGAATGGTCATGAGAAACAGAACATTGGTTGTATAATGGGTAGTTGATGACAGGGACTGCAAAGTGGGAGAAACTAGACGATCATTCATAGAAGAAATTGGTGAGAATAAAGAAAAGACATAATTTATAAAGGCCTGGGATTGCAAAAAAATGAGTGGGTGGAAATATAAGAAATCAAAGGATTTTAGTTAAAGTGCCTTCCCACAACATACATATTAATTACCAAAAAATTGACAAATTTTATGAAGCAATTAGCAGATGCTAATTTAACCAAGTAACCAACATTCACATTAGCATTAAGACAAATTAGCATCATATGTATAGTACAAAATAACTAACCTGTATCTTCAAAAATGTCAGGGAAAAGGAGGAACCAAAAAAAATTATATGAGATTAAAGGAGACTAAAGAGATATGACTGATGGAAACAATGCATGATCCAGGACTTTCTTTTGCTCTAAAGACTGTAATTGAGACAATTGGAAAAGTCTGAAATACTATTATTTGTCTATGATAATCATGGTTTTTATTTTTTGCCTCAATTATGCAAGATGATGCACGTGTTTTAAGAACACACTGAAGATTTAGGGGTCAAGAGCATCATGTATGCAACTTAGTCTCAATTTATACAAAAATAAGGTATTTAGGGAGAGAAGATTGGAGCAAGCATAGTAAAATGTAAAAATTTGGATGCTCTGCATATAAAGAATTCCTTTGTACTATTACAGAAATTTTTTGTAAGTCTGAAAATATGTCACTGTAGAAATTTTTAAAAGATATACAAGGCAAGTTTTCAAAGCAGGTACTCACTCATAGGGAGGTAAACCAAAATTTTACTTACCCAAACTAGAAAGAAAGTCAAGTCTTGAGAACAAAGATTTTTTTTTTACTGATAGAAACATAACTAGAATTCAGTTAAGCAAACACCACCACCACCAACAACAACAAAAGCTTTGGAGGGATACTAGAAAAAAAACCACGGAATCAATGGAAAGGCTGCAGAAACCAGGGATGTTCTGGTAATCTTAGGGCCTAAACCCAGCAAATGTTTCTATAAATTCATTTCTCAAACCCTCAGCATATCTCTGAGCATCTGCCACTTATCTAAGACAACTTTCTCCTTTCATTATATGCGTTTATTCCAGGGACAGACACTGATTTAGTTGCCATTAGCCACTCAGTGGACCAATCACTTTAGATGGGAAAATAAGCATCACGGTTTATAATCTATGTCACATATCCAACCATGGGGCTTGGCGTACTGGGGGTACAACTGCTATGCAGTACTGTGATTGGTAGCTCCACAAATCATATAGCTACATTGGGTAAAGGAACAGTTCCCTAAAAGTTGGGAGCGAGGTATACATAGTGTTACAACAAGCATTATGGTTTCAGTGAGAATTTATTCCAACCCCACATTTGAGAGTGGGCCCTAATTTTTTCAACCTAATGTATCAGATAGCATGCCTTGAAAAAAAAAACAAAAACAAAAACAAAATGTGGTAAGGACTAACAGGTCATACAATCAAAACCAATATGATAAAATGGAAATGCTTCTGAGGCTCTGAGGATTCTGAGAATACTCTCCTCCGTTGAACTCAAACCTGAAAGATCATAATTGGAGCTGGTGCTCTTGTCTTGCCACCACATCTAGCCCAAGAATAAAACCCATGCACTGATGGGAGGTGACCATGAGAGGAAGAAAAACTGGATCTTTATGAAGTTTGACTTCAAAGAGACTATACTTGAAGTCAATTCTACTCCTAGAGTTTTTACTTGGAAGAGCCAATAAACTTCTTTGCTTATATCCATTTGGATTTGGTTTTCTGTCACTTGTGTCAGAAATATCCTGATACAAGTATACTGTTGACAAAAGAAGAGGGGAAGACAGAAACAAATGCTTGGCATTCCCTCCCAACACACACACACACACACACACACACACGCACACACGCATGCATGCACACACACACACACACACACATATCAATGAAGCATTTTTATCACTAGAAGTGAAAAACAAGATCAAGTCAAAATCAAAAGTAAGCTTATCCTGATGGTGAATCAACGTAACTTAATCATTCTTTGGATCCACTTGACAGATCAAGATTGATCTTAATATCTGGGTTGGGGCCATTTTTATAAGTGAGGAGAAGAAAGCAGATGAACTTTGAGAACAGGGAACCAAACATGGGACAGCAATCATTTCCACTTGCTACCTGAATAATTACTGTGGTCCTAAATTTATATGAACCAAATAAACTTATGTAGAAGACTCTCACTAGATGTATTTTTTCTCAACCTATCAGCACCCATAAATTAGTACAAGAATTCAAATCAGGTCTCAAGGAGCATACTGAGGGATAAAGTTCAAAATTTATCTTCCTTTCCATCATCTTAATACCATCCAAATTAATGATTTAAATAGTTACCAGATATTGGTCATTCACTGATTTTGAAGTGTAAAAATAAAATATTTGGGACACCTAACTATGTAAAGCAATTATTAATTAAACTAAAGGAAGAAATAGACAGCAATACAATAATAGTTGGGAACTTTAATACCCCACTTATATCATTGGATAGATCACTGAAACAGAAAATCAATAAGGAAACATTGTCCTTAAATGACACGTTAGACCAGATGACTTAAAAGATACCCATAGAACATTCAATCCAAAAGTAATGAATACACATTCTTTTCAAGTGCACATAGAACACTCCAGGAGAGATAATATGTTAGGCAATAAAACAAGTCTTAACAAATTTAAGAAAACTGAAATCATATACTCTTTTACACACACCATGATATGATATGAAACTAGAAATCAATCACAAAATAAACACTGGAAAATTTTTAAAAAATAAGTTGAGATTAAACATCATGTAACTGAACAACCAGTCAACAAAGAAATCAGAAGAGAAAATATACCTGGACACAAATGAAAATACAGCATACTAAAATTTATGGAATGCAGCAACAGCAGATCTAAAAGGGAAGTTCATAGTGATAAATGCCTACCCTCAAGAAATAAGAAAAGTCTAGGATGTGGAGAAACGGGAACCCTCTTGCACTGTTGGTGGGAACGCAAATTGGTGCAGCCGCTCTGGAAAGCAGTGTGGAGGTTCCTCAGAAAATTAAAAATAGACCTACCCTATGACCCAGCAATAGCACTGCTAGGAATTTACCCAAGGGATACAGGAGTACTGATGCATAGGGGCACTTGTACCCCAATGTTTATAGCATCACTCTCAACAATAGCCAAATTATGGAAAGAGCCTAAATGTCCATCAACTGATGAATGGATAAAGAAATTGTGGTTTATATACACAATGGAATACTACGTGACAATGAGAAAGAATGAAATATGGCCTTTTGTAGCAACGTGGATGGAACTGGAGAGTGTGATGCTAAGTGAAATAAGCCATACAGAGAAAGACAGATACCATATGGTTTCACTCTTATGTGGATCCTGAGAAACTTAACAGAAACCCATGGGGGAGGGGAAGGAAAAAAAAAGAGGTTAGAGTGGGAGAGAGCCAAAGCATAAGAGACTCTTAAAAACTGAGAACAAACTGAGGGTTGATGGGAGGTGGGAGGAGGGGAGAGTGGGTGATGTGTATTGAGGAGGGCACCTTTTGGGATGAGCACTGGGTGTTGTATGGAAACCAATTTGACAATAAATTTCATATATTAAAAAAAAATAAATAAATAAAGAGAGTAGAGGGAAAAGAGGAGTTGAAGTAGAAGACTCAGGTGAATATAGACTGATAAAGGAGGAGACAACACTTGAGCAAAGGCCTCAAGGAAATGAGGAAACTAACCCCAGACAGCTATCTTGGGAGACTCATCATAGGCTGAGAGAAGAACAAATACAAAGACCTTGAGACAGAAGTGTGCTGGCAAGTTCCAGGAATAGCACAAACATGGGATACGGAGAAGAGACAGATCCTAAGGGTCTAACTATCCTGGTAAGAACTTTACTTTTGCTCTCAATGAAGTAAGGAACAATCTCAGGGGGATTTTACCTGAGGAGGGAAACCATCTCACTGAAGTTTGAAAACGATCCCTCTGCTACTGTTAAAGGCAAAAATGGGAGTGTATGTATACAACAGGAGCAGAAGCAAGGGGACCAGCTGGAGGCTACTGGCAGGAGAGGATAGTCACTTGGACTAAGACATCACAAGGAGAGTCATCAACTGTTGCATTCATATGTATTTTTGAAGATCAAGGTGACAGAATTTACTACCAGGTTAAATGTAAGAATAAGGAAAGAGTAAATAATCAAAGATAATATTTGGGTTTTGGCCTAAGCAATTGAATAATGTTCCATCTCCTAAGACTATGGAAAGAGCATGTTTGTATAAAGTTGTTGAATAAATTGTTCTCCTGTGGGGAAAAAAAAAAAAAAAAGAAATAAGAAAAATCTCAAAAAAATAACCTAACTTCACACCTCAAGAAACTAGAACAAGAGGAACAAATCCCACAGTTAACAGCAGAAAATAACAAAGATCAGAACAGAAATAAATGAAATAAAGACTAAAAAGATAATAGAAAAGATATTCCATATAAGAAAGCTGAAAGCTTTTTCTCTAATTCAGGAACAAGACAAGGACACCCATTCTCTCCATTTTTATTCACCATAGTACTGCAAATCTCAGTCAGAACAATTTAGGCAAGAAAAAGAAACAAATGTCCAAATTGGAAACAAAAAAATAAAACTGTTCCTATTTGCAGATGATGTGACACTATATGTAAAAAAAAACATAAAGATTCCACCAAAAAAAAATCTTAGAATACATGAGTTCATTAAATCTGCAGAATACAAAAGCAATATACAGAAATCCCATTTTCTTTTTTTTTTTAATTTTTTTTAACATTTATTTATTTTTGAGACAGAGAGACAGAGCATGAACAGGGGAGGGGCAGAGAGAGAGGGAGACACAGAATCCGAAACAGGCTCCAGGCTCTGAGCTGTCAGCACAGAGCCCGACGCAGGGCTCGAACCCACGGACCGTGAGATCATGACCTGAGCCGAAGTCGGACGCTTAACCGACCAAGCCACCCAGGCGCCCCCAGAAATCCCATTTTCAATTACATCAAAAGAATAAAATATGTAGGAATAAATTTAATCATGGGGTGGGGTAACAAACCCATACACTAAAAACTAAGATACTGGTAAAAGAAATCGAAGATGACACAAATAAATGGAATGAAGATGACACAAATAAATGCTTATGGACTGGAAGAATATCGTTAAAGTGTGCACACTACCCAATCTAATGATTCAGTGAAATCCCTATCAAAATCCCAATGTCATTTTTCACAGAAATACAAAAACAATCCTAAAATTTGTTTGGAACCATGAAGGATCCTGAATAGCCAATGCAATCTTAAGAAAGAGGAACAAAGCTGGAGGCATCATGCTTCCTAATTTAAAACTATATTATAAGACTGTAGTAATCAAACAGTATGGTATCAATAAAATAAATAGACACATAGATAAACAGAACAGGATAGCCTAAAAATAAACCCACACACATATATGGTCAATTATTTATGACAAAAGAGCCAAGAATATATGATAGAGAAAGGACAGTCTCTTCAATATATGGTGCTGGGAAAACTAGACCACCGTATGCAAAAGAATGAAAATTGGACCACTATCTTACACCATGCCCCAAAATTAGCTCAAAATGAATTGCAGGTTTGAAAATAAGACATGAAACCATTAAAATCCTAGGAGAAAACATAAGCAGTAAGCCTCTTGACATGGGTCTTGGCAATAACTTTTTAGATTTGTTACCAAAATCAAAGGCCACAAGAGCGAAAATAAACAAGCGGGACTACATCAAGCCAGAAAGCCTATGCACAGTCTAGGAAACCAACAAAAAAATGAAAGCACAACCTATGGAATGGAATAATTGCAAATCATACATCTGATAAGGGGCAACTATGCAAAATGTATAAAAACTCATACAACTCAATAGCCAAAAACAAAGTTAATTAAAAAATGGCCAGATAAATTGAATAGACATTTTTCCAAAGAAGATACATATGACCAATAGGCACAAGAAAAGATGCTCAGCATCACTAATCATCAGGGAAATGCAAAGCAAAACCAAAAAAAGTATTATCTCACACCTGTTAGAATGGCTATTATCAAAAGGAGAAGAAATAATGAGTTCTGGTGAGGATATGGAGAGAAAGGAACTCATGTGCAATGTTGGTCTAGCCACTATAGAAAACCACATGGAGTTTCTTCAAAAATTAAAAGTTGAACAGATGATCCAGAAATTCCAATTCTGGGTACTTATCCAAAGAAAATGAAAACACTAACTCAAAAAGATATATGCATTCCCAATGTTCATTGCACCTTTATTTATAATCATGAAGATATGGGAACAATGTAAACATCCATTGATAATGAATAAAGAAAATGTGGCGCGCGCACACACACACACACACACACACACACACACACACACGTAGGAATATTATTCAGCCATTAAAAAGACTGAAATTTTACCATTTATGACAATATGGCTGGACTTTGAGGGTATTATAATAAGTGAAATAAGACAGATAAATACAAATATAATATGATTTCACCAAAGGTTGAATCTAAAACAGACAAAAACAAGTTCATAAATATACAGAACAGATTGGTTGTTGCCAGAGGTGGGGTGGAAAGTGGGCACAATGGGTGAAGGGAGTCGAAAGGTGAAAACTTTCAATTATAAAATAAATGTCATGGGGATGTAATGTACAGCATGGTGACTATTATCAATACTGTATTGCATGTTTGAAAGTTGCTAAAAAGTAAATCCAAAAAGTTCTCATCACGGGAAAAGAAAAATCTGTATGTATGATGACAGATAGTGACTGGACTTAACTGTAGTGATGATATCACACTATATACAAATGTCAAATCATTATGTTGTGCACTTAAAACTAATATAATGATGTCAATTATACTTCAATAAAAAAAAGATCTGAAGACCGACATTTTTAAAATAATAACTGATTTACTTCATCGTTCTAAGCTGGTTGCTTAATATCTCTATTTCTACTTCTATCTGCAAACAATGTTAATTATACTTTCCTAACTCCCATAAGAGCTATGATAATTATGTTGGTAAAGCACTTGGGTTTCCATGGGTAAGGGAGATGGTGTAAGGGCAATGTATCATCATCATTATTATCATTGCCCTGAGCAGCTGCTCATTAATGACTGCATTTGAGTAAAAACCCATGAAAGGTTTAATTGATATGAGACAGAAGTTGGTCAACCTTAGCCATATTCACTGCCAAGTTTAAGTCCAAAGAGAAAAACTTCTCTCTAATCATATCATCTCAAATGTCATCAAAAAAAGGAATATAGTGGTTTTACAGTGTTTTAACAATTCCACATTCATTCATTTAATAAACAGATATTCAATGTCTGTTGAGTGCCAGGCACTGTTCTGCATGCTGAGCAAACAGTGAAGAAAAAAAAAAGCCTTTGTAGAACTTACATTCTAGCGTTTAAAATTTGCTATTGCTTTTCTTCTGATCCAAATCCTATTTATCTTCTAAGTTCTTTAACAAGCACTCTGCCTCTAATGTCATGTTTTACAGTGCATCCCAAACCATTTGTATTTTTCCTTCTGTTGGAAAATATGTCCTAAATATTTATTTTTCTGCATAATGGATTTCTGCCCACTATGTAAAACTTTCATGTTTGCATGCTATTTTTACCCCTAAATGCATTAAATCTTTCCAATTGTGTAAGGCACCTAGCCCAAAAGTGAATTCATAGTGCACTCATAAATAATTTCCTAATTAAACGTGTAATACCTATTAATATTTCTCTCATTTACTAACTAGTAAATGAAGAGTCATCTAATTCAGTGGGAGTTTAGAAATGATCCCCAGACACACATATCTAATTTGGTACATGGCTGAGCAAGACCAGGGTTTGACAAAAAGGTCAAATTTAGAAAAAAAAATATATTTCCTGGCTCTGCTCATTTACTGTCCACCTGTTATTACAGGATTTCCCACTTTAAGCAAGACATTCCCTGCCAAAATCACGGCAGTCATCCTGCAGTGTATTTTCTGGATATCATGACCATGTCAATTA
Organism: Panthera leo; assembly: GCF_018350215.1. Lineage (NCBI taxonomy): Eukaryota > Metazoa > Chordata > Mammalia > Carnivora > Felidae > Panthera > Panthera leo. The sequence continues at coordinate 167,188,219 of NC_056682.1, forward strand.
GCAACCACAGGGCATTCAAGAATTATTTGTTCTACTTTAGCCCTTTTTAATACTGTCAGCTGATGAGGCCCTGTCTCCAAAGCTACATGAAGACATTTCATTTCTTCCTAAGTTGAGCTATTTTTTTTTTCTCCTAAGCACTCTCAGTGCTACTTCTGCTGGGCAGCTCTGTAGAAGCATACTCCAGAAACATCAATAACAAAGAAATGTATAACTCTATTCAACATTAGGTTTTCACACTCAGGTTGTGTGTTCAATAAAAAGAGGGAAAAAAAAGAATGCATATTTCTTTTAAGAACATCAAGGAAATACTGATTTGAATTCCTTAGTCTTAAGAACTTTTTAAGTAAAGTATCTCCATCAGTTTCTGGATCTCTTGGTTGATTCCCACCCACCCCCCCCTTTTTTTTCCTTCTTTCCCAACTCCTCTCTCTGTTCTCTACATGAGACTCTAGTGGCTAGATGAGAAACAGATCTGATAAATAAACACCATAATGTGAATAGACTCAATTCTGACCTCTAAACATGTGTTATAAGTCTAAGCTTATCTAATTATTTTAAGGTAGAACCATCTTATCAAAAGTTGCTCCATACAAATAGTTTTCTTGCATCATTCTCATTATCTAACCTGAAGTGAGCACATTTTAGTCTTAGGCTGAATGGGTCACAGACCTTAACACAATGACTTTTCTGTCCCTTATTTTGGGGTCAATGGACCATAAAAGTACAAATCAAACAGTCGCTCTATCATCACTTCAGCACATTGATTTTTCAAATATTTTAAGGCTGTGAAAAAGAAAGTAAATTTTAAAATTTAAATCTGTGCCTTTAATTAACGGAAGCTATAAAAATGTCAGTTTAAACTAGTTGCATACTAACTAAAAAGGAAGTTGAGATTAAAATTATGTAAATTAGAAATAATGGTGGGTTTGGGGTGAAGATAGTTGACATTAAAGGCATAAATGGCCAGTTACTGCTCTTGTCAATTAAATTATCATATCCCCAAATTCTACCTATAAACTTTCTGAAAGCACTGTCCTTAGGGACAGCTGAAAAATGAGAATCCAATGCCACTCAATACCCTTATTGTGGTACTCTGTTAAACACTGCAACTAAATATGTTGTAGTCTTGGGATGTAAACAAACTTCTACTCTCTCCATCAAGTTTCACATTCCTTCCTTTCTCACATATGAATCTTGATGTCTTGCCACATTCCTAACAGTTTACATGGAGAAAAGAAGTCAAGAATAAAGAAGAAGCAGGATGGCTACTTTTGAACTCAGCAATGCCAACTTCTTGGACATACAAGTTCAATTCTCTGTACATTTTCTCCTCTGTGGAATGGAATAATCATCTCCAGAGTTGTGAGTAATGAAGTAATGAGTAATGAAGATGCTAATGTAAAATTCTTTAAAAAATGGAAGATAAATACTAAGCACCAAGTAAATATTATTTATCATGATGATGATTATCAACATCACCACCATCATATCTTCATTATTACACATCAGGCTCTGACCCCCTCTGTACATGCATAGATGAATGAAGAAAAAGAGAGGCCCACTCTGAATATCTTTGCCTACTCAGCCACATCAAGCAAAAGTGAGCAACCAGATCTCCCACTTGGGTATGGTATCTACACCAATGTGGCCCATCAATGGTTAGGAACTTAAACTGACCAAACATATGCCCTTCTTTATTTTTTTTGAAAATTTTTAACATGTATTTATTTATGTTGAGAGGGAGAGTGTGCAAGCAGAGGAGGGGCAGAGAGAGAGAGGGAGAGAGAGAATTCCATGCTGGCTCTGCACTGTCAACACAGGACCCAACATGGGGCTCAAACTTACAAACCGTAAGATCAAAACCTGAGCTGAAATCAAGATTTGGATGCTTACCCCACTGAGCCACCCAGGCACCCCTGTCCTTCTCCTTTAAGGAAAATACACAACCTAGTTAAGCTGAGGGGTGTCTGAGTATAAAGAGGGGCTAGGGAATAACCCTTGTCCATAAATGAGAGCTGTCAAATAATGACATGGGATGCCTTGAAAATATTGAATCAGAAATTGGAAAGGCAACTCAGGAATGCTAAAACAGAGATGCCTGAAGTGGTAGGTCACTGAATTTAATGTTCTTTAGCAGACAAGCTGGAGAGGCAGGACATACAGAGAGTGGAGGGTTAGGGCTAGATACAAGTGAGGAGAGGAAATGGCAAGGCTGTGCTCAGGAATGAAACTTCAGTGTGAGAGTCACATACATCTTTGTATATGGGCAGGAGATTAGGTGTGCAGATGATGCACGCCCTGTCTCCTCTGAGTGTCTGTATGTATATCCATTCACAGTGTGTGTGTCTGTGCTATAAGGAATAAGAATACAGAGGGGCACTGGGTGGCTCAGTACAGTTAAGTGTCTGACTCTTGATTTCAACTCAGGTCTTGATCTCACGGTTTGTGCGTTCAATCCCCACATACGGCTCCACATTGACAATGTCTGCTTGAGATTCTCTGTCTCTCTCTCTCTCTCTCGTTGCCCCTTCACCATTCTCTCTCTCCCTCTGTCTCTTTCTCTCTCTCCCCAAATCAATAAACTTAAAAAAATGAATAAGAATATAGAGAAAAGGGTCTGATATGTCTAATGATAGATATTCAACACAGGCACTGACTAAACATTTGCTGGTCAACCTACAAATTGTTATTTTTAGCAATAAACTTTCAGGCTTTCAAAAGGCCCTAATATTTCACAATCATTGTCATATTTCATTGCTAAGCATTTAGGACACTATTCCAAGGACTAAACTGATCATATCTGCACTGCTGTTAGTCACCCACAAGATTGCACAGCCCAGTAGGAAATAAACTAAATAGTTTTTATGAATCAAAACAGAAAAGTTCAGATTCCTCTGTCTTTACAGAGTTGCATCACTGAGATGAGAATGGCTGCTCTACAGACTCTTGTAGACTGAAACCATTTGCATCACTGCTCATATGAATAACAATGAGGCCCAAGAAATTAAAACAAGTTTACTGTTCTGGTCCAGCCCTGCAACCAGTGTTCCCAGTGAAGCAAAATCAGATTAATCATCTAACATCCCTGTGAGGAACCCTCAAAGAAACTGTGCCTAAGGCAACGTTCTAGCAGGATCATGGTGGGACATCCACATTCTGTGTCCTTCCAGACAAGGCAAAACAGACTATTCAAGTAATAAAAGAACCCATCGCCAAAGAGCAGACTTCCCTGAAATGGGCTACAAGTAACAAAAAATGAGCCATTTTATTTTCTTTGCATTGGACTGCTCTTATTTTTCATTCCAGTCTCTTTGGGATTGTGATATTCCTTTGTGAAGTCCCTTTGGAATTTTCACTTGGAAAAGTGATTAAATGATGTGTGTATGTATGTATTCCTAGGGCAGTCATAACCCATTTAGTGATTCTTTTTTTTTTTTTTTTGAGAGAGAGAGAGAACACAAGCAAGAGGAAGAAGCAGAGTGAGTGAGAGAGAGAGAGAGAGAGAGAGAGAGAGAGAATCTTAAGAAGGATCCATACTCAGTGTGAGCCCAATGTGGGGCTCAATCCCATGACCCTGGGAACATGAACTGAGCAGAAATCAAGAGTCACACACTCAACCAACTGAGCCACCCAGGTGCTCCTAGTGACTTATACTTTTTAATGTGTATTTTAGAGAGAAAGAAAGAAAGAGAGAGAGAGAGAGAGAGAGAGAGAGAGAATGTGTGTGAGCAGGGAAGGGGGAGGGGAGAGAGAGAGGCAGACACAGAATCTGAAGCAAGCTCCAGGCTCAGAGCTGTCAGCACAGAGTCTGACGCAGGGCTTGAACTAGAGAATCAGGATATCATGACCTGAGCTGAAGTCAAACACTCAACTAACTGAGCCACCCAGGTGCCCATAGTGACATATTTTGAAAGGCAATAATTTTCTTTTACTGTTTAACAGGAGGATGCCCTTTTCTTTGGTTTCTGACCTCTGGCTTGCTAAGTGAAATGTGATTTTTGGTCACATTGAGGCAGAACTATTTGTCACTATATTTTTGGGTAGCAGTTATATAGCAGTACTTAATTAATAGGCTAAGGATCAATTAATTAACTTAAATCAATTAACTTAATTAACTTAATTAATTAAATTAATTAATATTAAGTATTTTTCTTAATACTCCATATTTTTTTTAACATAGGTGTTTGGAAATAAGACCTAAGAAAAAAATATTCACAATATTTATCCCAGGATATATATATATATATATATATATATATATATATATATATATATATATTTTTTTTTTTTTTTTAAATTTTAGAAAGAGAGAGCATGAGTGGGGGAGAGGGGCAGAGGAAGAGAGAGAAAGAATCTCAAGCAGCCTCCATGTCCAGCACAGAGTCTGACATAGGGCTGAATCCCACAACCCTGGGATCATGACCTGAGTGGAAATCAAGAGTCAGATGCTCAACCTACTGAGCCACCTAGGTATCCTTCCAGGATATAAAATATTTAAGTATGCAGAGTATCACCAAGAACTGATATCTAGTAGGACAATAGAAACAAACTATATGATATTATCACAATCTATGGCTAAAGATTATTTTCTTCTAGTATACAATGTCAAAAACCTTTGATTTTCAACCTGTTGCTTATTGAGACTACTTGATATCCTATACTTGATCTAGTGGAGACTTCTCTCTGCTTCAAAAATGTGCATTACATTTTTTAAGTAAAATTAAAATAAGTTTCTTTAAAACATCTTTAAAGAATTTGAAAACATCTTCATGGAAAGAGACAATTTGGAAGACAGGGATGCTACTGAGTTTCAAAAAAGAAAAAAAAAGGACAAGAAAAGGCAAACTGTGTTTTTTTTTCCCCCTCAAGCTTGCCACTTTTTTCAATGTTCACTCTTTTCTCTTACTTTCAGTAACTGGACTACCATCTTTTACCTCTTAGAGAAACAGATAACAACAATTATTTTAGCTACTTAGCTATTCTTTCTTATAAGACTTTAACTCACATAAAATAATGTGCTTTTTATAATGATTTTAAAGGTCAAAAACCAAGACTGAAACAAACAAATTTAGAAGATCACATGTTTTGATTATCCCCTCATAATTTTTAGACAATTGCCAAGACAAGTTAACATACAAATTGCATGTGGACACTCAGATTATTCCACGTATTCTGCAACTGGATAAAGGCCAGTTCATGGTAATTAGCCTTCCATGCAGATATGTTTACCACCCAACCAGATTATAGAATTAGTTTTATATATTTTGTTATAATCCTAGTAGTAGGTAATATGGTTTAGTATGTGTAACAGGTGAGTGGTGGTAACCATTACAGAAAACTGCAAGATAAAAATAGCTCAAAGTGCAATAAATAAAATCTTGAATAAATACAACTACGGTCCATATAATTGTTGAGTGTCATAAAAGGTCACAACAGGAACTCATAGAGGTGTTTATAGAAGGGACACTTAGAATTTATGATAATCTAGTTTTCCTATACTTTATTTTCTAATGTACCAACTTCAGAATTTTGTCATATCTAAGAGAACTTACTAAATATGTATTAAATCAAAGGATTTCTTTTTCTAGAGTAAGTTTAGCTTTCAAAAGGAATTATTAAATTAATACCTTAAATGGAAAACATTATCATTAACCATAAACACAAAGTAAAGTAAAAACAGTAAACATTAAGCAATGGTATTATTTTTTTCCACTTTATTTACTTAAGTCAAGGTCCATCACTAATAATTACACGAATATTATATTGTGTTGACCTCACATTGTAAAATTTGAGACATGTTTTTATTGTATTATATTGATTCTTTTTTTTTTAAATTTTTTTTTCCACGTGTATTTGTTTTTGAGACAGAGAGAGACAGAGCATGAACGGGGGAGGGTCAGAGAGAGGGAGACACAGAATCTGAAACAGGCTCCAGGCTCTGAGCTGTCAGCACAGAGCCCGACGCGGGGCTCGAACTCACGAACTGTGAGATCGTGACCTGAGCCGAAGTCGGCCGCTTAACCAACTGAGCCACCCAGGCTCCCCTGTATTATATTGATTCTTAACTGTTAACCACTAGATAATCCTGAGCAAATTTCTCAATCCTTAGAATTGCTTCTGAAACTTGCTTGGTTATATCTAAGTACTCACCATTAACCATTTCTCCTTCTGTAAAGCAATAGTGCAGGTTCCCTACTGATGAACTATGGACTAAATGTTTATGTCTCTCCCCAAATTCATATGTTGAAGCCCTAATCTGGATGAGGTTCCCATGATGTGATTAATACATGTATAAGAAGCAACAGAGATCTGATTTTGTTTTTTAAGTAGAGTCTGTAGACAATACTGTCAGACAACCAAAACAGCTACCCTTTATTTTTCCCAAAGGATCTCCTTCATCTTATTTAAGATTTATTTAGGCAAATATGTACCTGCCTCAAATAAGCAGGTCAACTTTTAATTATTAGAGGCGCACATTATTCCCACCCACACTAATGTTGCTATATGAAAATCCATTCTATCCACCAGGGAATGGACATATTTTTCAAAGGAAATCTTTATAAAAAGTATCTATGCAACTGTGGCACCTATCTTTTATCTGAAGAAAAATTCAGAAGATATAACAATTCTATCTTTTTTTGGGGTATGCGTGGAAGAAAATGCAAGCAATGATTCTCAACTAATACCCTATTACAACATTCACTTATTGAAAATGACACGGTAAACACTTTCTATATGTCAGGAAGTACACTACAGGCAGAGGTCAGGTTATTAATACACAACGTTAAATGTAAGTGATGTTTTACCACGCAGAGCAATGGAAGGATTCAATTGTTTGTGGAAAATAGAGTATGTCACTTTTGTTTCATCTAAAGAGCCCATGTGTTATGTTTAAAAATAAATAAATAAAATGCATCATTGGCAAACCCTTCGGCACTGCTAACGCTGGGAAAAAAAAGTAAAAGAAAAAGCAGCAGCTAAAAGAAATGGAGCATAAAGTGAAGAAAGATCTTTGGAAACTTCAGTTCACAAAAAGTTTTCATGGTATGTAATTTATTCATGGCTCCTGCTGGATTTAGTTAATAGCATCTGCCTATTTTCTTGGTTGTGGTAGTCATGTCCTAAAATGTCTCAGTTCATATCCCAAGACAGGAGACCTTGCTGAGCAACTACAAAGTTATCCCTCCAAAACAACATTCTGTTCACCGAGCGGCTACGAAACAGGCAGGCAGATGTGTCTGAGGCTAGCAAACTTCAGGGACTGCTTTTCTATTGCTGAAATTCACTAGGCTCTTGAGATTCATTGCAATGTTCCTCATCTACTCAATTTCCTTCATTTTAAGTCTTTGTTTATTTAGAATACATGTGAAAAGGAAAGCCAGAACAATTATTTGATTGCTATATAAAGAGAGAAAAAGATTCACACAATGTATAATAGGAAAAACTCAACACCCACTTATATTTTGTGAACTTATTATATATTAAGTGTTTAAAACAGTATATACTGTAATGATGCTGAGGCACTCTGGAAACATTATATCTATACTAACTATATAAATAGTTTATTTGTATAACATTTTTGAAGGGTTTCCAGGGTCACGATTTTATTTAGTCCTTGCAGCAACCCTAGTGAAACAACTCAAGTTCTTACTGAATTTGCAGTAAGAGGTATTTTTATTCATAATTTTTAGCAGAAATAATAAAATCTCAGTAATATACTTAGTTGGTAGGTAGTGAGCTTGAACTGAACCCAAGTTGCTTAAATTCAGTCTTGTCTTCTTTTACATTACAAACTGGACTCTTGCAACATGATATAACCATGAGCAAAAACTGGAGAAGGTGGGTGAGCCACGTAATCTAGAAGTCTCTCGTTAACTGATCTCAGGTATGTCAATTGTGTCCACTCTGTAGATGATCTATGAGCTAGCAGGGCCACTCAGATAGGAAATGCGAGCCCTAGCTATAAAGTAGTAGAAAGCTACCTGACACAATCTTGAAGGTTCTGTGTAAAGTGAGCAAACATCATTGACGCCACATGGTGCCTATAGAAACCATGTCCTAGATCACTCAATAAGAGTTCTGAACAAAATATGCTCACTCATCCCAAATGAGAACCATCGTTGGAATTTATTATTGAATATGGTTAGCAAAGATAAATCACTCAGAGCAGACTGTGCACAGAATGTTTAGAAGACCAAAGGTTAAAAAAAAAAAAAAATACTAAGGAGCAGTGCAGGAAGCATCTGCCCCATCACACACAGTACCTAGAGAGCACCTGTCTGTAGTCAGTAGGAAGGTGTCTTCCTCACTCATAGAAGGCCTGGGCATCAAAAACAGACATGTAGGGACAGATAGGCCAACTCAATAGGCTTTTAGGGATGGTTATAGTCTTGGAGTCCAATACTCAGGATTAGATTATAAAGTAGGAACTGGGGAGAACCGAGACTTTTATCAAATTAAAAAAAAAAAAAAACTGGCTTAGTAACTACCTAGCACTAGGAGTTTATTTCTTTAGGCTTTAAACCAATTCAGAAATCTTCTAACTACAGCTCTTTTTATGGTTGCAACAATACTCACATTACATTCACAACTTTAGTGGCTTTACTCTTATTTTAGAATAAAAATGTACAATTACTAAAATGTCAAAGTTGGTATTTATATTAGAGGAAAAGGACTCCAAAATATATAGTGACTCAATCATAATGTAAGTTTAGTTTTTGCTCACATTAACCAACCAAAAAGTGTTCTTGGTCAACATTCTTTTTACCCATTAATTTGGGCTCCTTCCATTTAAAACTTCTGTTTTCTCCAGGGCCCCACTAATGTTTGCATTTAACCAGTGAAGAGGAAAGAAAGTAAAGAGAAGGTATATTAGTTTCATAAAAGTCTTGAGCTGGAAATGCATACATCTCTTCTACTCATAATCTTTAGCTAGAAGCTAGTCACATGGCCACACCTCACAATAAATGAGATTGGGAAATATTACCTGTGTTCCCAGTGAGAGACAAAGACTGTGGATTTAGGTACATATGTAGAAATTTTTGCCAAAGTATTTTTTTACAGTTACACATATGGATGGCCAGTGATCTCTAAAAGTTGTAGTAGCAACGACAAAAGGTTGGAGTACATCTAAAACAAGGGACACCCGAACAAGCTTGAAGTGTAATATAGTAAGTACCAACCAATTCAACAGAGCTAAGCAGTATGCTAATGCCTAAAAAACAGCCATAGCCTGAACTTTTATCTATTCTAATATATAAATATTTGTCCCTGTTCCCTTGTATGCTGTTTCAACATCTACAGATAGAAACATTTATGGATAAATTTTCTCCCAGTCACATACATGACACCTTTCTCTAATGTGATATAAGGAATAAAGACATCACAGCTTGAATAGTGGAAAGATGTACATCTAGAAATTACCTGGAACTATGCAGTTTTCCAGAATTAATAGACCGACACTGATGTCATAATTTGTCAAGAGTCAAAAAGAAAGGAAGATTTAAATGACACCCACCAAGGACACACATCTCCAAATGGCAGGCAGGGTAGTGAGGTGGAGAAGGAAAGCTACATGTTCAGGACAGTTCCTCTTACCATCTATAATAATTCTGTACCCATCGAGGTTGATATGGTATTTGGATGGAGCTAAATGTGAGGTTGTTAAAGTAAGTAGGATTTAATCTCTATAAAATTACAACTTTGAAGTAAATTTGATTTGCATATGACATTGTCATGATATTAGCAAACATCTGAAGGTCAGTAACATTTACTAAAATTCTGCAAGGCAACTGATCTTGATCTTTTCAAGGGCTTCAAAGCTGGAAACGGCAACAGTATCAATAAGACACAAAATTTCAAAAATCCAGGGGTGAAATGCATGTGGTTTAAGCAGAGAATGGAAAATCAGGGGGTAAGAGCCTGCTGAGAATGTCAGCCTCCCATTGCAATTACACACATTTGATCACTGGTCTCTAGGATGTACATCTCTCCAGTCAGGAAGGCTAGTCCAATACTCATAGCCAGAGAAACAACCCATCCCAAATTTAGAAATCTCACTTTCAACACAAAAAAGGGTATGAAAGAGATTGGGTCATTAACAATACCAAGTTCTTTATATGTACCCCTATTTCCTATTAAGGCTATACCCCTATTAAGACTATGATAAACAACATAAAGGTAAGTTATTTTCATTTTAACATTCCCCTACTTCATCTTCGAATATAAAGTATATATGTTAAAAGTAAGAAATTTGGGGGCACCTGAGTGGCTCAATCAATTAAGCATATAACTCTTCATTTCAGCTCAGGTCATGATTTCACAGTTCATGAGATCAAGCCCCATGTCTGTGCTGACAGCACAGAGCCTGTTTGGGTTTGTCTCCCTCTCTGCCCCTCCCTCTTTCACACACTCTCAAAAATAAACTTTTTTTTTTAAGTAAGAAATTTTATGTCTGTTGCAGGGCATTAGACAATATAACTAGGGTGGTGGACAGAGGTGATTGGACATTATATCATTCCTGGAAAACAGAGACACCTTGAGGTGTCCTCTTTGAACCATTTGAGTTAGATTCAATAGTTAAGTTTATCAATGTGAGTTATTTTTTTCAGATTTATCTCACCTTAATTTTTGTGTAGACTTTTCTAGACAGTTTTAGAGAAATTGGACTTTTGCCTGGGTTACTCTCAGAAAATGTTTATATATATATTATATATATATAATATATATATATATAATATATATATAGGAGTATATGGAGTATACTGGAGTATATAGGCTCAAACAGTTATGTAATTGGAATATAGATCATTTCATTTTAAAATATTCAAAAGAGGGGCACGTGGGTGGTTCAACTCATGATCCCAGGGTTCTCAAATTGAGCCCCATGTCAGGATCTGTGCTGAGCATGGAGCCTGATGAAGATTCTCCTTCTCTTGGGGGGCCTGGGTGGTTCAGACTGTTGCGTGTCTGACTTTGGTTCAAGTCATGATCTCAGGTTCACAGGTTCAAGCCCCACATTGGGCTCTGTGCTGACAGCTCAGAGCCTGGAGCCTGCTTCAGATTCTGTCTCTGTCTCTTTCTGCCCCTCCCCCACTCATGCTCTGTCTCTGTCTCTCAAAAATAAACATTAAAGGGGCGCCTGGGTGGCTCAGTCGGTTAAGCGCCGACTTCAGCTCAGGTCACGATCTCGCGGTCTGTGAGTTCGAGCCCCGCATCGGGCTCTGGGCTGATGGCTCTGAGCCTGGAGCCTGCTTCCGGTTCTGTGTCTCCCTCTCTCTCTGCCCCTCCCCGTTCATGCTCTGTCTCTCTCTGTCTCATAAATAAACGTTAAAATTTTTTTTTAATTAAAAAAAAATAAACATTAAAAAAGATTTAATAAAAGATTCTCCCTTTCTCTCAAAAATAAAAAAAAAGTAAATACATACATAGAAAATAAAATACTCAAAAGAAGAAAAGAGGCAAAGTATCAATCTAATAAAATTGTATTTAACAACACAACTGAACTTTTGCTATATTTAAAAAAGTAATATTAAAAAATATTCTGCTTTTTTCAAAATATTTCTCTAATTTTTCTTTAATTTTTATTTTTACTTTCCTAGAATATCTACTCACATGTAAAGCATGTAAGTGAAAATCCCAAGATTTTGACATTACAGAATTGTAATATTTTAATAAAATTCATTGCTGCAAAACAATTGAGATTTCTACATTCTTTAGTAAACAGTGAGCTTAATATTCTGAAATGTCATTTTCATTCTTCATGTTTTAGGGCATTAAGTGTATACAGAGCTGTGTTGTGTGAGTTTGATGGACATTACAGATAATTGCATTATGGACAATATCTTCAGCCTTTTTATTTACATTATGTAAAACAAATATTATAATTTTTTTATCTACTTTTTGTAGCATAATTCTAGACCAAAGCAATAAAAATGTTACTTGCTTTTTGATTATTTAATCTTCTCTAAAATCCTTAGGCTATATGAAGGGAAGTATAAATTATTTAAATGTAAGTAAGGAGAATTTGTTAACTAAAATATAAATTCAAGATGGTAAAATAGCAAGCCTTATAAGCAGATATTGATTGATAAATAAAAAAAATACAAAATGTCAATATGTTAAAAACTTGGCTTAAATAGAAGCTGAAAAAACAAACAAAAAACCTTGGTTTTAAATTTTAAGCCAATTTCCATTTGGCTTAAATAGCATTTTATTGGTGAAAAATAAACTCTTGACTCTTAGAGATATTTTTATCATGTAGTAAAAACATCAGTGCTTGAATAAAAGCTTGCATTAATACTGTAACATTTTTCTTCTTGACTTTCAACTCATTGGAGCATGAACATCCTTTTGGCTATATAATTGGGTTTTTGTATGAAAAACAAAGTTTTTGAACTGGCACTAGCATACAAATTTAATTAAAGACACAGTTCCTGTAATGATCAGAACATCTGTGTCATGGCCAAATAGTTCTTACTGCTTACATTTCTAAGACCTTTATTGAGAATTGACATAAGCTTCATTTAGCTCCTGATATTGGACAGCTATTTGCAATTTCTAAATCTACTGAAGCAATTTGGTGACTGCCTACACAGAGTCCATGTAAAGTTAATTATAACAAGTAACTAGAAATTTTAAAAGTCTATTTTAACAAGTTAGAGATAATGAAAATAAATTCAAGACAGAGAAAATTTAGTTAAAATAAACTTCTTTAGAGAAGCTGTACATACTTAAAACCCAATGTCCCTTAAAATTATTACTGGAGACCCATAAGGTTTTATATTAAGATTATTTCTTCCTTCTTTCACCTTTATAATAGAAGAGGGAGAGAGAGAGAAGAAAAAGGTGTTAACATGTGAATATAGACAAGAACATCTATTTGATAAATGGAACACATTCTTATACTCCCACAAAAAAATTAAGTAACAGTTAAACTTTTTGGGGGGGAAAAATGTAATGTAGGATTTGCTTTGGAGGAGAAAAAAAAGGTGTGTTTAGAGGAGGGACATAGAAAGACAGTCACCAAACTTCTAAGGAGAGAAATCAGCTAAAGAACCAGGTATAATCTTATATACTCCGTATTTTGAAGTTTTTGCAATGCCTGTAAATTCTGCTTTCAGTTTTAAAATGATACTTTCAATAGATAGTAGATAAAAGCAGACATCTTTAGAAATAATAAAACCTAAAAAGGCAGTAATTAAATGGGTAACTGAGAAAGTGTAAGGACATATAAGTATGACACATGTCTATCAACATCACTGAACCATGACCTAAACAACTGGAGTGTAAAATACTTGGCCAAGCGCTAAAACACAAGTCATGTGTCCTCACAACAACTAAGGAAGAGGGAACAAAGCATAAAATAATATTTATCCATCTAGCATTATCCAATTCATAGAGACACCATAGAAAATAATTTGGTAAACAACCTGAAATAAAAGAACTTGAAAAATCCAAAACCTATTTCTGAAAATATTGACACCATGTGTCTTTTTTTCTCCCACTGTAGTATAAATTTTATTAGGGCACAAATTCCTATCTGCTTTCTTCTTTGACATATTCTTAGCCCAGAAAAGAGTGCCTGATACTAAGAAGATGAACAAATGAATGAATGAACAAATGAATGAATTGGATACATACTTGTGGCACAAAAAGCTCATTTGTCCTTACGGTGGCCAGGATGAAGTATTTCTCTATCTGTTCTTGATCTGATGCCATGCCCAAAGAACTTTCCATCAGTGAGCCTTTCTCCCGAGCAAAAAGTGGTATTTATGGTCACTGGAAAGTTATATCCTCCATCACTACTTATATAGTTGTCATATTATTCAATTACTGAATAATTCAAAATATGTCCTTTCTAACCCCAGGGAAGCATCCCGGGTGTTGGTATTTGACCACTCCCCGCACGTCAGCAAAGCCAAGATTTCTAAGCTAGAACCTCACTGAGGAGGAAGAGCTATGATAATCAGAGAATTTAAAGAGCTCATGTGAACTGATTGTTGTGGAAAACCCTGGAATTTGTTTATTTCACATTCTGTATCCAAATGAAATACGATAAACATACTATAAGTACTATAAATAGGCAAAGGTCTTGCAAGTCCTCAAATACACCAGGTTCACCTTGCCTCAAGGCTCCACATTTACTGTTTCCCCAGCCTGGAATACTTTGCCGTGCCCCCAGAGTTTCAATAGTTCACATCCTTGCTTTCTCCAAACGATAATCCTGTTAAGTCTTGTTCCAATTTCACCTGCTCATTGAAGATTTTTCCCTTGACATCCTCCTTATTAAAGAAACACCACATACTCTCTCCCTATTCAAATTGCCCTGTCATATTTTTCTCCACAGGTATAATCACCATATAATATACTTTATATTTTCATTATTTATTTTGTTTATTGTCTACCTCCCCCACTAGAATGTTGTTTTCATGAGGGCTGGGATTCTTGTCTACTTTGTACTTTGCCATATCCCTAGTATCTAGAGCAATACCGGGCACAGAGCAAGCACTCAGCAATATTACTGAATGAATGAATGAATGAATGAATGAGTGAATGAATAAGGGTTGTCCCATAAGATCCTGATTGTCCTAAAATACAATAACTGCATCCCTTGTCTAGATTTGTAAAGACAAGCCCAAATCCCTGGACTACAGAAAGACCTACTAAAGTTACTGTCACTTTGTGAAGCATCTCTGGATGCCAGTGGCCTTATGTGAATGTTTCTCAGTTTCTTAACTGTATCAAATTATATGGTACTTAACTGGTTCCTACATGTTTAAGTTGCTTTTATTACTTTTAAATTTTTTATGTTTATTTATTTTTGAGAGAGAGGCACATAGTGAGTGGGGGAAGGCCAGAGAGGGAGGGAAACACAGAATCTGAAGTAGGCTCCAGGTTCTGAGCTGTCAGCACAGAGCCCAACATGGGGCTCGAACTCATGAACTGCAAGATCATGACCTGAGCCAAAGTCGGAGGCTTAACCAACTGAGCTATGCAGGCGGCCCCTGTTTAAGTTGCTTTTAAAATGTTAGTTTGCTGTTAGTCTTGATAAGCAATGAGAATATGGGTACATTTCTTAATGTTGTGAATACCTATTTCCATATATGTAAAATGTGATATAGGAAGTGTTTTTGAAGCTCAAATAATATAGACAAAAATATATCAGAATTACCATAAAATGTATCATTTGATATAGTTATTTTAACACATTTATTGGAGTGAATTTTCATAAATTCTATTCAAATAGTTCTCACATGCAATCTTCCATTCATTCAGTAAGTATTTATTGCATACTTGCTACATATCAAAATATCCTAGGGATAAAGCACTGAAGAAAATGAATATTCCATGACCTTTTAAGGTTTACATTCTAGTGTGTATATATGGGAAATGAGGAGACAGACAAGAAGAAAACATCTACCATATGTATTTGTATTCTATTGCTGCTATAACAAATGATCACAAATGTAGTGGCTGAAAATAACACCAATTCATTACCTTATCATTCTTATCGTTAAAATTTCAACACTGATCTCCCAAGGCTAAGACCAAGGTGTTATCTGAGCTTCATTCCTTTCTAGAAGTTCTAGGAATCAGTTTCCATGTCTTTCCCTACTTCTAGAACCTTCTCACATGGAACCCTTCCTCAATCTTCAAAGCCAACAATGTTCTGATCATCTTTTCATAGTCCTATCTCCTTCTGACTACAGCAAAGAAAGGTTCTCTTTGTTCTTAAGGACCCATGGTATTAGACAGTGCTTACTCAATCCAACATAATCTCCCCAACTCAAGGTCCTTAATGTAATCACATCTGCAAAGTCCCTTTTGCCATGTAAGGTAACATGTCCACAGATTGTGAGGATTAGGACATGGACATCTCTAGGGACATGATTCCACAAACCTCACCTCATCAGCAAATGAAGAGGCTATGAAGAAAAATAAAGCAAAGTGGAAGTAGCTTGAGAACAATGGGGCCATATTGTTTTTTTTTTGTTTTGTTTTTCCTCTCTCTGTCTCTCTCATGGGATCATCTGAAATGCCAGACTAGCACTTTTGATTTATTTTAAATTTATTTTAAATATAACAGAAAATATGATAAAACTTTATCAAAATCTCAAGTATAGACTTGTGGCAATCAGTGCCTATAGCTCCATCACCTACCTTTAGCTAAAACCTGTACCTTTTCCTGTAGACTCGCCACGGTGACCATTCTACAATGCAACTCCAACACACTTTTGTCATCTTCAGGTCATCACCACCTTTTCATCACAAAGCAGTCTCCTGCACACTTAGGGAGCAATCTGCTGTGGTGGCCACCTGCCAGAAAAACCAAGTCTCTGCAATACTTACTGGCCATTTATTCAGATCTTCAAAACACAGCAACAAACCCTTTCCAAATCAGCATGAGGCATTGGAAAAACTCCTTAATTACTGTTGCTAGACATTACCATGTTTCTCCCTTTTTCCTTCATTGTTTGCTCTCTTATTTAGAATATCGTCATGTGTCTTTGGTTTCTAATGATCTTTCACCCCTTAACCCAAGCACTCTACAGTTTTGCTCTCTAATATAGTAAACCTGTTTTACACTATTAATAGCTAGAGTTATATTATATCACATATGACTGGTTACCATTAGGGAATTAGGAGGTATCACCAATGTAATTCCCAAGATAGCTGAAGCTTAATTCCTCATGTACCTAATGTTTTTAATCAATAATTTAATTTAAAAAGTATAAAATGCAGTACATATTTTCTGTAAATAGAAAATATTGAAAATACTTACCTTTTTCTTGAATTAAGAACATTATTGCAACCATTAATTACCACATTATGCTGTAATGGAATGGGGTTCCCCCCCTTCTCTATAGTTTAACTTATTTGCTGATAGGTTATTACCTACTGAGTTATATAATCTGATTTCTAATCTAGCATCTGAATGAATATACAAATGTATCAAATCGTTTGAAAGCCCCAAGAAAATAAACAGAAAAACAGCCTTAGAGCTCTCATACATAGTGTATGAACTTGAATGTACCTAGCTTTCTACTGTGAAAAGTGGAGTTTTATTATTTCATATTAGTTTTCTTATTAAAATGTAGCTTCCTAGCTTCTACATTTACTCCTCTTGCAGCATTAACCTGAACTGGTTATTTTGTTATTGGAATGCATACTATGTGAATAAATGAACTCACCCACACTGCTGCTTTCCTACAGGGATACAAAAATAGTCTCTGCCCAGAAGAAAAGCTCCCTCTACCAAAAATGGAGTTAGTGGTCATGGGGTGGAGGGACTAAGGAATTGGCAGATTTGGGAAAGAACTGAAGAGCACAGACCATGTGACCATGTGATAAGGACCAGTATGGAAAAACTAAACTGAATTTAACTGATCCTACATTCTAAATGTTTGGATCAGTCTCCCTAAATTGTTTAATCATTTCAAGATCAATTACAGAAATAATGGCAATTTAGAAGTTAAATTTTAAAAACAATTTCAAAGGAAAAATGGCAAGTGACATGAAACTTCCTTCAAACCTTTGCAATACAATGTGCCAAGTTGGCAACATGATTTACAAGGTGTTAAGTGAGCTGTGGGATGTTGAAGTTCTGTAAACTACTCCGTCTAGGTGTTGTCTTATCCCTGGCCCATGTACCACTCAGCCCCACTTTCTGGAATGCTTCTTACTTCCCTTTACTCAATAACCAGCATAAGCCCCACTCGCATTTGCCCTAGTGTATTTTTTCTAAGAAACCTCACTGATTCATCACCCTGCTCTTATCACAATATGATTGTCCAGCCATTTGTCTGTATTCCCTTCTGGAATGTGAGCTCCATAAGGGCAGGCATAGTATCATTTCTTTGTTGTTATAGAATGAATAAGCAGTCACTCAGCAACTGGCACCCACTGTATTCTCAAACACAGTTTTTGACAAAATGAACAGTGTGATAAATGTCTATTCTCTTACTCAAAATTGGACTTGGCCTTAAGATGAGCTACAGACCTCTCAGCGAGAAAAGGAGATTTTTTGAAAGCTGTGGTATCTGTTTTGAGAAGTCTCTCTGACCATGTTTCCAAGATTTTTATTCCTATCATAATTTCCAATGTCAAGAAAAATCTTGAGACTTTGAAATGAGTAAAACAGGAGCTTTTTTATCATCTTTGAGCTACTTTATAGATTTTTACATATTTTATATACATAAAATACATATTATAGAATTTTATATATTAAATATATATAATATATAATATATAAAAACATATAAAATATATTTACATATTTTAGTTGAGCTATCTAAATAATTTTTTAATGCATTCAACATTCCTGATGGCCTAGAATGTGTGTGTTATTTAAGTTCCTTTGAACTGAGGGTCTGGTTCAAGATAGCAATGTAGGAAGACCTTGAACTCATCTCCTCCATAGACACATCAAATTTTACCTATTTATAGAACAATTCCTCCCAAAGAACTGAGGGCTAACTGAACAGCTACGAAACAACCAAAGATGGAGAAGACTGCAAGAACAGCAACACACAGACACAGTAACCAAGAGAACCCCCAATCCTCAATGCTGAGAATGGCAGGGATGGAGGTGAGGGACCGGGAATGGATCCTTCTCTCCTTGGGCACAGAAAAAAAGCCATGGTTTAAAAAAGCAACTAGCATGGGGCACCTGGGTGGCTCAGTCAGTTAAGCTTCCGACTTTGGCTCGGGTCATAATCTCCTGGTTCCTGAGTTTGAGCCCCGCGTCGGGATCTGTGCTGACAGCTAGGAGCCTGGAGCCTGCTTCGGATTCTGTCTCCCTCTTTCTCTGCCCCTCCCCCACTCATTCTCTCCCTCCCTCCCTCCCTCTCTCTCTCAAACATAAACATTAATTTTTTTCATTGCCTTAAAAAATAAATAAATAAATAAATAAATAAATAAATAAATAAATGCGAGTGGCATATAAAAGAGACAACACTAGTAACTGCCAGGCATTAGAGGAGCTGTGGGAAAGTTCTCCAGGTCAGAGGGCCTGGAGAATTACGTGGTTTACTTTCCTACCCCACCTTAAAAAGCCTAGGTTGCCGCAGGGTCTGGACACTATGTAATGGGTGAGTCCTGTCATCTTAGTGAGCTCCTGACTTCAGTGAGCTCATGTCCACAAGCCCACGCCAGCCTTACTTGTGCTGGGGCACAGAAAAAGAAGCCAGGATTTAAAAGGGCCAAGGAGCTGTAGGAACATTCTCTCCCAGCCACTGAAAAGCCCAAATAGGAACGGGGTCTAGGTGCCATAAGGGGCAGGTTCTGACGCCACAAATAGTGGGCTGCAGTATCATAACTGGTGGGTAGGACAGTTACAGAAAGCTTGCAACCTCAGCAAGGCCAGGGTCCACAATGCCACCAGGCCTCTCCGTACTGGGACACGGAAGTAAAGCTGCAGTTTAAAAGGGATGGGAAACTGCTGAACACTCTGCCCCTCTTCACCTTAAAAGTCCAAATGGGAAGAGGGTCTGGACACTTAAGAGGCAGGTCCAGGAGTCGTAACTGGTGGGTCCAGTTATCACAGGGAGCTTACAACCTCATCAAGCCCAGTAGCCTCAAGTATGGTGGGGCACAGGAAAAACAAAAACAAAAACAAAAACAAAAACAAAAACAAAAACAAAAAATAATGGTTTAAAATGGCTGAAAAACTGCACAGTTTTCTCTCCACCCTCCACCTTAAAAGCCCAGAAGGGAGCAGAGTCGGTTCACAGTGAACATGTGACCTCAGCAAGCCCCAGATCCATAAGCCCATCTCAGCAACAATATGGTACTAGGGCATGGAAAACAAGCCATGGTTTTGTGGGTTTCTTTTGCTTCTATTTTTATTACTTTTTAAAAAGTAAATTCTTATATTCCACTTAGTTAACGTGCAGTGTAGTAGTGTAGTATTAGTTTCAGGTGTACAATATAGTGATTTAATACTTCCATACAATACCTGATGCTCATCACAACAAGTGCACTGCGAGCCTGTAACTTGGTTCCCCCTTCTTTTTTCCATTTGCTCATTTGTTTTGTTTCTTAAATTCCACATATGAGTGAAATCCTATGCTGTTTGTCTTTCTCTGACTAACTTATTTTGCTTGGCGTTATACTCTAGCTCCAAACATGTCATTGTAAAAGGCAAGATTTCATTCTTTATAGCTGAGTAATATTCCATCATTATACACACACACACACACACACACACACACACACACACACACACACACACATATCACCTATTCTTTATTCGTCAGTGAATGGACACTAGGGCTTTTCCATAATTTGGCTAATGTGGATAGTGCTGCTGTAAACATCAGGGTGCACGTATCCCTTTAAAATAGTATTTTTGTATTCTTTGGGTAAATACATAATAGTGCAATTGTTGCATCATAGGGTGGTTCTATTTTTAACTTTCTGAGGAACCTCCATGCTGTTTTCTACAGTAGCTGCAACAGTTTACATTGTCACCAACAGTGTAAGAGGGTTCCACTTTTTCTACATCCTTGTCAATACCTGTTGCTTTTTGTGGTCTTGATTTTAGCAATTCTGACAGGTGTAAGGTGATATCACATTGTAGTTTTGATTTGTATTTCCCTAATCAGGAATGTTGAACATCTTTTCATGTGTTTGTTGGTCATCTGTATATCTTCTTTGGAAAAATGTATATTCATGTCTTCTGCCCATTTTTTAAATTGAATTATTCATTATTCAAGTGTTGAGTTTTATAAGTTCTTTATATATTTTGGATACTAACCCTTTCTCAGATATGTCATTTGCAAATATCTTCTCCCATTCTGTAGCTTGCCTTTTAGTTTTGTTGATTGTTTCCTTTGTTTTGCAAAAGCTTTTTATCTTGATGAGGTCCCAATAGGTCATTTTTGCTCTTGTCTCCCTAACCTCAGGAGACATAGAAAGAAGTTGCTACAGTAGGTGTCAGAGAGGTTACTGCTGACTTTCTCCAGGATATTTATGGTTTCAGGTCTCACATTTAGGTCTTTAACCCATTTTGAATTTATTTTTGTGAATGGTGTAAGAAAGTCATCCAGTTTATTCTTCTGCATGTTGCAGTCCAATTTTCCCAACACCATTTGTTGTAAAGACTGTCTTTTTCTCATTGGATATTCTTTCCTGATTTGTCAAAGATGAATAGCTCATATAGTTGTTTGTTCATTTCTGGGTTTTCTATCCTATTCTATTAATCTGTATGTCTACTTTTGTGCCAGTACCACACCGTTTGATCACTATAGTTTTGTAATATAACTTGAAGTCCAGAATTATGATGCGTCCAGCTTAGCTTTGCTTTTTCAATATTGCTATGGCTATTTGGGGTCTTTTGTGGTTCACAGAAATTTAAGGATTGCTTGCTCTATCTCCGTGAAAAGTGCTGGTGGTATTGTAATAGTGATTGCATTAAATGTGTATATTATTTGGGTTGGTATAGATATTTTAGCAATATTTGTTCCAGTCCATGAGCAAGGAATATTTTTTCCATTTCTTTGTCTCATTTCTTTCATCAGTTTCTTTCATCAATGATTTATAGTTTTTGGAGTATAGGCCTTTCACCTCTTTGGTTAGGTTTATTCCTAGGTAATTTGATTATTTTGGGAGCGATTTTAAATAGGATTTATTCCTTGAATTCTCTTTCTGCTGTTTCATTATTGGTATATAGACATACATATTTCTGGACATTGATTTTGTCCCCTGAGACTTTACTGAATTCATTTTTCAGTTCTAGCAATTTTTGGTGAAGTCTTTTGGGTTTTCTATACAGAGTATCATGTCATCTGCAAATAGCGAAAGTTTTACTTCTCTGCTGATTCAGATGGCTTTTATTTCTTTTTGTTGTCTCATTGTTGCAGCTGAGACTTCTAGTACTATGTTAAATAATGCTATTTGGTATTTCCTTCATTTTCTACTTTTTAGAATACTTTGAGGAGAATGTATATTAACTCTTCTTTAAATGTTTGGTAGAATTTGTCTGTGAAGCCATCTGACCCTGGACTCTTGTTTGTTGGGACTTTTTTGATTACTGATTCAATTTCTTTGTGGTTATTGGCCTGTTCAAGTTTTCCATTTCTTCTTGTTTCAGTTTTGGTGTTTATATGTTTCCAGGAATTTGCCCATTTCTTCCAGATTGTCCAATTTTTTGGCATATAGCTTTTCATAATATTCTCTTATAATTGTATTTCTGTGGTGTTGGTTCTTATTTCTGCTCTCTCATTTGTGATTTCATTTATTTGGATCTTTTGTCTTTTCTTTTTGATAAGTTTGGCTAGAAGTTTATTGATTTTATTAATTTTTTCAAAGAACAAACTCCTGGATTCATTGATCTGTTTTAGTGTGTGGTTTTGTTTGTTTGTTGCTGTTGTTTTAGTTTCTGTATATTTAATTCTGCTCTAATATTTATATTGGGTTTAGTTTTAGTTTGTTGTTTTTTTCCTGGCTTCTTTAGGTGTAAGGTTAAAGATTAGGTTGTTTGATATTTTTCTTGCTTCTTGAGTAGGTCTGTATTGCTATATGCATCCCTCTTAGGACTGCTTTTGCAACGTCCTGAAGGTTTTTTACCATTATATTTTCATTTTCATTGGTTTCCATGTTTTTTTTTCCATATCTTCTTTGATTTCCTGATTGGCCCACTTATTGCTTAGTAGCATATAGTTTAACCTCCATATATTTGTGACTTTTCCAGATTTCTTCTTGTGGTTGACTTCTAGTTTCATAGTTTTGTGGTCAGAAAAGGTACATGGTAGGATTTTAATCTTTTTGTATTTGTTGAGGTCTGTTTTGTGACCTAGTATGTGATCTATTCTGGAGAATGTTCTATGTGTACTTGTGAAGAATATGTATTCTTCTGTTTAGGATGCAATGTTCTGAATATATCTGTTAAGTCCATCTGTTCCACTATGTCATTCAAAGCCATTGTTTCCTTAGTGATTTTTCTGTTTAGAGGATCTCTCCATTGATGTAAGAGCAGTGTTGAAGTCCCCTACTATTATTGTGTTATTATCAGTTAGTTCCTTTACGTATGTTAATTGTTTTAGATATTTGAGTGCTCACATGTTGGGTGCATAAATATTTACAATTGTTAGATCTTCTTGTTGGATTCCCCCCTTTATGATTATGTAATTCCCTTCATCTCTTGTTACAGTCTTTGTTTGAAAGTCTGGTTTGTCCAATATAAGCATTGCTACTCCAGCTTTCTTCTGACATCCATTTGCATGAAAAAAATATTTCTTTACCTCCTCACTTTCAATTTAAAGGTGACTTTAGATCTAAAATGAGACTCTTGTAGGCAGCATATAGATGGGTCTGTTTTTTTAATCCATTCTGACACTCAATGTCTTTTGGCTGGAGCATTTAGTCCATTTATATCTGAAGTAATTATTGACAGATACATATTCACTGCCATATCATCACTTGTTTTGTTGTTGTTTCTGGAGATCTTCTTTGATACTTTCCTTCTAAGGTCAAGAACAGGACAAGAGGCCCACTCTCACCATTTTTATTCAACATAGGACTGGAAGTCCTAGCCACAGCAATAAGACAAGAAAAAGTTATGAGAGGCAACCATACTGGCAAAGAAGCTTAATTGTAATTATTTGCAGATGACAAGATACTATACATAGAAAAATCCTCAAGACTCAAAAAACTGTTAGAGGTGATAAATTCAGTAACATTGAAAGAAACAAAATTAACACTCAGAAATAAGTAGCAATTCTTATACTAACAACCAAATTGCAGAAAGAGAATTTTAAAAACAATACCACTTACAACTTCACCAAAAAGAATAAAATATCTAGGAATAAATTTAACCAAATAGGTGAAAGACCTATACTCTGAAAACTATAAGACACTGATGAAAGAAACTGAAGATTACCCAAAGAAATGGAAAGATATTCTATACTCATGGAATGGAGAAATTAATATTGTAAAAATGCCCATATTACCCGAGCAAATACAGATTCAATGCAATCCCTATCAAAATACCAATAGCATTTTTCACAAATCTAGAATGGTAAAATTTATATGGAATCACAGAAGACCTTGGAGGTCTCACAATTCCATATTTCAAGGTATACTACAGAGTCATAGTAATCAAAATAACACGGTATTGACACAAAAATAGACACATGAATCAATGAAAACAGAATACAAACCCAGAAATAAACCCATATTTATAGGGTCAATTAATCTATAACAAAGGAAGCAAGAATATACAATGGAAGAAAAGAAAGTATTTTCAATAAATGATGTTAGGAAAATCGGACAGCTATATGTAAAAAAAATGAAATTGGACTACTTTCTAATCTGATACATAAAAATAAAGTCAAAATAGATTAAAGACCTAAACATGAGACCTGAAACCATAAAAATCCTAGAAGAGAACATAGGCAGTAATGTCTCTGACATTGGCCATAGCAATATTTCTGGGTATTTTTCCTAAGGCAAGGGAAACAAAAGCAATAATAAACTGTTGGGATTATATCAAAATAAAAACCTTTTGCAAAACAAAGGAAATAATCAAGAAAACAAAAAGAGAACCTACTGAATGAGAGGAGATATTTGCAAATGATGTCTCAGAAAAGGTTTATATCCAAAATAATAAAGAACTTATACAACTCAACACCAAAGGGGTACCTGGGAGGCTCAGTCAGGTAAGTGACTGACTCTTGATTTCAGCCCAGGTCATGATCTCACAGTCATGAGATTAAGCCCCACATTGGGTTCCACACTGAATGTGCAGCCTGCTTAAGATTCTCTCTCTCACTCTGCCTCTGCCCCTTTCCCACTCACGCTCACTATCAAAAAAAAATTAAGTTTAAATTTAAATTAATTAATTAATTAATTAATAAGAAAACACTACAAAAAACAGATAATCTGACCAATAAATGGGAAGAGGAACTGATTAGACATTTTTTCAATGAAGACATGCAGATTGCCAACAAACACATGTAAAGATGCTCAACATGACTCATCATCAGGGAAATGCAAATCAAAGCCACAATGAGATGTCACCTCACACCTGTCAGAATGGCTAAAATCAAGAGGATATGAAACAAGTGCTGGTGAGGATGTAGAGAAAAAGGAACTCTCATAAACTGTTGGTGAGAATGTACATTGGTGCAGCCATCGTGGAAGTTCCTCAAAAAATTAAAAATATAAATATCATAAGATCTAATAGTTCCACTATTGGATATTTACCCAGGGAAAATGAAAACACTAACTTGAAAAGACATATGTATCCCTATGTTTATTGCCGCATTATTTACAAGAGCCAACACATGGAAGTAACCCTAGTGTCCATCAATAACAAAAATATAAAGAAGATGTAGTGTGTATATATATACATATATACACACACACACAATAGACTATTACACACCCATGAAAAGGATGAGATGGTGACATTTGAGACAACATGAATGGACCTAAAGGGTCTAGGTGAAATAAGTCAGACGAAGAAAGATAAATACCATATGATTCCACTCATAAATAGAATCATAAATAAATACACAGAATCAGAACTATAAATACAGAAAAGTGATGGTTTCCAGAGGGGACAGAGATGGGGGGTTGGGCAAAATGAGTGAAGGGAAGAGGGAGACACAGGCCTTCAATTATGAAATAAGTAAGTCATGGGAATAAAAAGAAGAGTCTAAGGAATAGTCAATGACATTGTAATAGCAATATAACAAGACAGATGATAGCTACACTTGTGAACATAATGTATAAACATGTATAATTATATAAATCAGTAAGTTTTACACCTGAAACTAATGTAATATTATGTGACAGTGATAACACACACGCACATACACACACACACACACACACACACACACAAATTCCTTTGAATTACTAAGTCTGTCATTAATAAACTTGGCATACTTATTTTATATTTATATGAGCTTGATGATTTTATTATTTAAAAACTTATCCCCTTGGGGCACCTGGGTGGCTCAGTCGGTTGAGCGCGGACTTCGGCTCAGGTCACTATCTCGCGGTTCGTGAGTTCAAGCCCCGCATCGGGCCCCTGTGCTGACAGCTCAGAGCCCGGAGCCTGTTTCAGATTCTGTGTCTCCCTCTCTCTGACCCTCCCCCATTCATGCTCTGTCTCTCTGTCTCAAAAATAAATAAAAACGTTAAAAAAAAAAATTAAAAAAAAAAACAAAACTTATCCCCTCTTTTCCCCAAAGATTTATAATAAAACTTCCATATTTTATGACTGGAAGTTTTTATATACAAACTGCAATAACCATTTTGATGGTTTTGATGGTTCTCTTTTAAAAGTGTCTTTTAACATCTGTAAAGAAATAAACTTTTAACTCTAAGAAAATCTATTCAACTTCAACCAACTCAAAGGCCAAAAAATTATAAATGTATCATAAAACAACTTTTTATGGGTGTCACATAATGCTGATAAAAAAGAAAACAAAACAAAAATAAACAAAACACAACCATGAAACTGACAAGACAAGCCTCTCCTTTCATTCTCGGCTTATTCCTCATAGCAGTGACATAATCACCTTCCTTAACAGACACCACCAGGTGAGGCACACGTTTCTTAGTGACAAAAATGGTATTTAATGTTTCATCTTTTAATGTTTGTTTATTTATTTTGAGAGAGAGAGAGAGAGAGAGAGAGACAAAGCATGAGCACAGGAGGGACAGAGAGAGAGGGAGAGAGAGAATCCTAAGCAGGCTCCTCACTCAGGATGATGAGATCACGACCTGCACCAAAATCAAGAGTTGGATGCTTAACCAACTGATCCACCCAGGCGCCCCTAATGTTTCATTTTTAAAAGGAACATTAATAACACAGTTTCATAAAAATAAATGAAAGTGAAGATGTATGGCAATATCAGTTTACAACTTCCTTCTGTTTAATATTACTGGATATATTATTTGAATACACTTTCCAACTGATTTCAACTGGTCACTTCCTATTCAAGAACCTCCTTGTCCTTGCCAAGATCACAGCGGTAATCTCTGATCTGGCCTCCCTAGCTGTCTGTTCATCATGCTTTGCAATCCAGCCGGGGAGAGATCACTTCATTTGACTCAGCAGTTTCTACATTTTCTTGTAATTCCTGACCTTTTTTTTTTCTCTGCCATTAGAAAACACAATTTGGCCATGTTAATACCGTATTTAAAATGTTCAAGTGACCGCTCCCGTCACTATGCCCAACTTACCTTATATCCTACATATTCTGTTTACATGGGTCTATTTGCAGCTCTCTCAAGTTTTCATAAACTCTGTATTTACTCTGCAACACCTCACATTCTTTCCTGTTCTGAGTAATTCCAACTCAACTTCTTTGTGAAATCTCCCATGATAACTGTCTGATATAGATCCATTTTCTGACTTTCCAAAGAGGTGTATGTATATGTGGCCCCTCACTATTTCATAAACTTGAAGAACTAGGGTTGGGTTTATTTCTAATATTCTGATCCATTTACCTGGATACTACTAACAAAATAACAACTTAAAAATTCTTATGAATATGCTTTTAGTAAATGTGAACTTTTTAGGCAGCAAAATTAAAGTCTCCAGTTGTGGCCGTCCAAACACAAGAACACTGAATAAACACTTTAGGGTGTTTTGGGGAAATAAACACAAACAATGTCAGAAGTAGAAAATGGGGAAAATAGTGGTCTTATTCTTCTAAACATTTTATTATACTGGGTGGAAATTTGGGGAAATTATGCCAAATCACTAAAATTGTATTATATCCAAGAAATATTTAATTCTTACCATCTATCAGATATTCAGGGTTCAAGGATCATTAAGATACCTCCCTGTAATTTTCCTTCAAAAATACTAAATTGAACCATGTGAAACTGCCATTTTAGCAAGTTAAAAATACTTGAGGGCTGACAATTTCATATGGTTCATCAAGCCAATATTACAGAAAATAGGTTCAGAACTTAAAATATCAGAAGTAGAATGAGTCTAGTCCTTGAATAGAATAAGAGCATTAAGAACAGAGAAAAGGAAAAACAATCCTAATTTAGGGTGGGAATTGGGAAAAGCCACAAATAAGCAGAAGGACTCAAGTTAGATCATGAAGCATTGGCACCATTTCAACATGAAAATTTTGGAAAAGGCATTTCAGTTACAGGGTACATTTGAACTCTTCTTTTTTTAAATGAAAACTGGCAAGTCTCACTAAGGCTGTTGTGGATGAGAGAATGGAAATATATTTAAAATAGCATAACTAAAGAAAGCTGTATCATTTACCATACAGCCTCACAAAAAGTCAAAGAAACAAAGTACACCTGGGTCTGATGGGAACTGGAACTATGAATTGAAATAGAGGCTTCTCTCTCCACATCTTGTGTATCTACTGTTCCAGTGTAACCATTTCCTGGGTTCAAATCCCAGCTTAACATCTCTATAGCTGTGTGATCTGAGTAAGGTAAGCCATTCACTTTCTTTCTGTCTCTCTTTCCTCATCTTAAAAATACAGGGAGGAGGCGTGGGTTAGCTGGTTAAGCATCGACTCTTCATTTCAGCTCAGGTCATGATCTAGGGGTTCGTGAGTTTGAGCCCCAGTGTTGGGCTCTGTGCTGAAGCCTGCTTGGGATTCTCTTTCTCTGCCCCTCCCTTGCTTGTGCTCTCTCTTTCTCTCTCTCTCTCAAAATAAATAAACATGAAATAAATATTTTTAAAAAGTATTGCAGATGATTGTAACTTTGGGACTAGTTCAGGATGGCTTATGAAGTGTGTAAAAATGAGTACACAAAGTAATGCCCAATTCTGACTATAACTATACTGGTAAGGAATTTCGATTTCATCCCAAAGGTAATAGGGAAGCTTCAAAGACTTTAAGTGTTTTAAGAATACAACTTTTAAAGAATGTGGAGATAGAAATAAATGGTGCAGAGATAGAAGGATATGACTAGGAAGAACACAGGATATGAATCTAATGTGTGATTTGACCACACAGTCTGCATAGGTAAGTCAGAAATCATGGGGGAACCAAGTTCTATCACTTCATTTCTGTATAAACATGGGTTACCCATAAGTGAGTCTCAAAGATATTCCTCATATCTAAAAGGTTATGTGTCCACTTCACCTGGGTTACTATAAAGATCAAATTGGACCACATCAATAAGAAACCCATTTATATGATCTATACTTTACATACATACATATGGAATTTTAAGACTCTAAAGTATAACTTAAAGACATTTATTAATACCATGTATTATGTAAAACTGGCTTCCCAATAACATCAGTTCCCAAGGATAGTGTTCTGTACTGTATTCAAATGTAGTAGTACCCCAACCATCACTTGTATTTCTACACTTAAAACTTAGATCCAGGAGACTTGTTGCACAAGTACCAGCTGAAAACACATGTTCCCACTTTTCAACAAAACTTTTCACTTTCTCTCTTCCATCATTGTAGTAGTACATTTAGATTCTCAAAAATACAGATGATTGAGCCTGGCAGTGTAAAAAGAAATATTTAACAGAAAGAGTTCCATGTGATTGGTCTGCTGTGACTGTTAAATAAATTAATTTATAAATATTCAGAGTTCAGCTTTTGATAAATCCAAAATATGCCCTATTACATGTAGGATTTCTCCTCTTTCTGCACATCTTTAAACTCCTCAAATAGGACTGGCTGTAAACTCACGTTAAAAAACATTCTAGTGACAATATTAAGTCACTCCATTTAGTTCTATTACTGAGTTTTCATGTCCTCATTTCATTCTTTCCATTCTTTGGCATTTTCTTGAAGATAGTACCTCCAAGATGAGCATCTTTTTTTTCACATTTTTTTTCTCCTCTGTCAACATCATTCTAAAATAAATTGTTTTAGAAAATATAAGCATTAAAACAAAACAAAACAAAACAAAACAAAACAAAACATTTCCTGAGGTGCCTGGGTGGTTCAGTCGGTTGAATGACCAACTTCAGCTCAGGTTATGATTTCCTGGTTTGTGGGATTAAGCCCCATGTTAGGCTTTGTGCTGTCTGCCCAAACCTTCTTTGGATTCTCTGTCTCCGTCTCTCTCTGCCCCTCCCCTGCTTGTGCATGTGCATGTTCTCTCTCTCTCTCTCTCTCTCTCTCTCCCCTCTCTCTAAAATAAACATTTTTTTTAAATTTTCTAATATTATCTTTCTAAAAATTAAATCAACTCTAGTATGTGTTTGCTCTAATATTTTATAAAAGATTTGATTACTGGAAGTCAGTGTTCAGGCAACCCACTGTTGATATTTAAATCAAGATAAGGCTGCAAAAGTCTAGCTGGTTTGAAAATATTGGAAAGAATAACTTACTCTTTCAGAGTAAGTGCACCCGTCCCCTAGCTGCTGTGATTGTTGGATACTAATGAAACAGAGATGCTTGCTTCACTAGAAAATGCCCCCAGATAGCAGTCTCAGAATGGGAATAATGCTTCACCTGTTACTCTCAAGGTGACATATAGCAAATGTCTGAGTGACAAGTTACAGATGGCTGGCCATCTTTCCTCAAGGGAAAATAACTTGCCCCTCTGTAGGGGCAGTTTATGATTCAGAAAAATCCTTGTGGGTCAAGCCAAGGTTGCACTTCACATGAGGCAATATCTTCTTATTGCCTTCTCCTCATCTGTCGTGCTTGGCTTCTTTCACATGTAAGCCTTACGTGAAGAGCACAGCGCCAGTCAATTTCATGCACAAAATCCCTGTCTCAGGCTCTGCTTTGAGGGAACTCAACCTGACTCTTCACTCACAGGATACCTAAAGGATATCTCCTTAACATGTAAAGAAGATACCAAAGGTATATAAGAATTTATATTTCATTTGAAAATTCCTGAAAGTAATAGGCCTTTGTTAAAATTTCATTCAATAATTATTTATGGAACTATATAAAGTACAGAGTTCTTAAAAGTAAAATCTCCATTAATAATGCCCATTATTTATCTGTTCTTAGATTCACCCCACAGAAAAATGGTAAGAAAAAGTTATTTCAATGTTTAGCTTATACAGAAATGGAACAAGCATGAATTTATTATTCATGGAACCCCTATGAGACCTCAGCCTCACCATAATGCAAGTGATCTTAAAGGATTAGTAGTAATTTGGGGCCATGCAGCTATTATAAAATTCTGAGTTCAAATTAAAATTTTACTACAATGATTTAATGCATCTTCAGGTCAGGAGAATAGCGTAGTCAGACTTAAAAGTTATTCTTTTTATCAAGTCAATACTACCATTCTCCCTAATCCTGAATATTTGACAACAGTTGATAAACCATGGTTTCCAATCCGTAACTCATAAATGCGTTTTGTCTAGTGTTTTAAGACTTTGAGATTCCCTGAAAACAACAGAAAAGCTTTATGGTTTTCTCCCTGAAAAAAAAAATGTTTATTTGATAAGTTTAATAAATAAGTGGTTTTAACACATTCACTTTTGAACCCAATGCAGAATCTTTATTTTTCTGTCTCAAGAAGACACTCACAACCTAGAGGGTACCTTGAGGTTAGTGACCCAGTTAAAAGTGGCCACAAACCATGTTCTTTGCTAAAGAGTTGAAATAAGTGGAAATATTTAATCTAGGGGAAAAAAATAACCTGAACATGAATAATAATAATATTAATAATTATCACTATTATTATTATGTAACACATACTGCTTATATCCAATCTGTTTTTGATTCTATGCTTCTTTGATGCAGTCTAAAATTAATATAGCCATTTTGGTGATATATATACACATATGTACACATACATATGTACATTCACTCATTTAATTCTTAAATTACCCCATATGGTAAATATTATCCTTATTACTTGTTACTTTATTATTTTTGTTATTTTACAAAGAACTTACAAACTAAGGTATACAGATAAGGAGTGGAAGAATTTGAACTAAGACACTCTGGTTCAGAGTATCTTTTACATTGCTCTGTCTTTCATATTAAAGCTGTTTAAAATAGCTGAAGTTCTGTCATGTCAAAAGCATAGTAGATTTTAATAAGAGAACAGCTTATGCCAGCTCATTTTAGTTCTTTAACTAAACAGAACCCAAAGAGGAACAGTGACCTATAGGGGCCAGCCTGTTTTTTGACTGAGAAAGCAGATCAGTAATTTAGGGCAAGGTTGATCAACCTTCACGCAATTGACATTTGGGACTGGATAATTCTTTGTTGTTGAGGCCCCTGTGCACTTCAGGACATTTAGCAAAATCTCTGGCCTCTAGCCCCTATATGCCAGTAGCAACTCTTCAGTTGTGATAACCAAAAATAACATCTTCTGCAGGTCAAAAATCACCCTGGGCTGAGGACAAGGACAGAGATTTTTTTCCCTCTATACAGGAGAAAAATTACCAGAATAGACGATTTGAGGTCAAAGCAAAAGACTACAAAAGACAAAAACATATTGAAAAGGGAGAGGCAGTATGTAGCCAGCAACCAATAAGTAAAAAGTACCAACTATAACTGATACACCCCAGAAGCAAAAAAAAAAAAAAAAAAGTTTTGAAAGGAAAGGCACTATCTCCAATTCCAATGTCTCATTTCCCTCTTCCAGTCATCTCCATCTAAGAATGACAATGACCCAGACTATTTTTCCAGCTTATTAAGGTATAATTCACAAATTAAAATTACATATACTTAGGGTATATAGTGTGATGATTTAATAATATACATGTACACTGTGAAAACTCCAAACAACTTTCAAGAGTCGAACCTGTCACAAAAAATAAAGGTTCTGAATGCCATATACCCATTTATAGAGCAAAATGAGGCTTATCGCACCATCTCCCTCATTCTCCACCAAAGACAGCAGATACATAAAAGTGCTGCTTCTCCATGCTGTGGGCATGACAGGTATCATTAGTTGATGGCAGAGCTGTCTTGCCAAGCTTAGATACAGCCTCAGATTCCCCCTCAACACTGTATTCAAAGTAGAATCAATCACTAATCAGAGTTGACATGTGAGATAAAATCGATTTTTCATACCTGTTATAGAGGCTGTATTTCCCTAACAGACTAAGACAAAAATAGCCATTTTGGCAATCACAGAAAACTACTAACTCACAGTGAGTATCTTTTTACAAAATATATAAACACTCTTTCATCTATGTTGCTAAGAAGTTGTACTGGGCATTATGGAATCTTATCTCACCAGAGAAGCTGTGTTTACTTGCATTTAAACCTATCGAGACATTTGAATCAAGTTCCCATGCAATAGATTTCAGTTTCATTTCTAGCCTCAAATTATCTACAAATGTGATTGAATTTTTTTATCTCTTCATCAAATAACAAAAGTTTTCAATGCAACAGATTCTTGTTGCTCCAGAAACCTCACAATTTTATAGTTACCCACCTTCAGATACTATTGATTCTATATGTAATCAACAACCATCTGCTGAGAGGAACTCTTACCAGTTTTTCAAATGATTATGAACTATCCAAGTATAGCGGCCAGCCTATCATTTGATATCATAAATCCTTGTCAAAAGCTTCACTGATGTCTAGACATATTGTGTCTGCTACATTTCCCTAATCTACTCTCAACAACAGAAGAAAGGTTAATATAACATGACTCATTTTTAATGAGTATTTTCTAATGAATCTAGTGCTTTACTTCTTCTCATGGCTCAAACTGTAAGTTTATAATCCAAAGAGGAATCATGGTGTAAAAGTATGTCAAAAGGGATCTCCCAGCCCCTGAAATCTAAATAAAATGTCTCTGAAATTCCATTCTAAACCTTGCACAAGAACCCACCCCCACCCCCGCTTACTCTCTTTGGATTTCTGGGGAGCTAACATCACTGGGAGATCCCTCTGATTTCTGGGTTTATGCATCAATATCATCAGTTTATGAAGTATCCAGCCATCTCATAAAGACTAACATAAATTAGAAATTGAGGATTCCAAGAACTTCCTGTTGAAATGACCCATGACCTCCTTAACACCAGCGGTTTCTTAGATCACATCACCCAACAGTGTACTCCTATTGTGGTACTACAAAATCCTTTGGAATTATCATCTCCCTCCTATATTCTCCACCTCCCTCTTCCTCTTCCCTCTTCCCTCACAGAAAGAATTTTTTCTCTCTCTCAAATAAACTGTAACTATTTGCTTTGGCTCTTGCCCTCGACATATCCATTATCTTCTATAAAAGCATTTTTTAAATGTAAAAATAGAAATACCAAGAAGAGGATAATGTGAATAAAATAAACTTGATGTCAATAAAAAGCAATGCAAGTCCAGTGACATACAGCTGACACCCTGCTTCAGTGTTAGGATGCTAACAGGAACCGACTGGGACCACAGTGAGCTGAAAAGGGCATGTCCAGTCTAAGGGGAAAGCTGTAATACTTAGCTACAAAAAGTGTTTGACATATGGGGACACTGATCTGGCCTTTTGTGGAATCTGGAATCCAAAGTTTGTGTAAAATCTCTTAAGTTTAAAATATTAGTTTAGTTTAATATATATCATTCATGTCATTGTATCTTTAGGCTGTCTGGGGGTAACCAGTGGGCAATCACTGTTCTAAACAAAAATGTGTCCTCCTAAGTTAATTCTGGTGCCAGCTATTAAGCAAATACAATTTTCACAAACACCCACATTATCTACGTTTTAAATGCCAGAGCAAGCAGTTCACAGAGAGATAGCTAGTAATTTGTGTATTTCAAACAATATGAAAATGGACATAGGATCCCCAATTCATTTAATTCAGCTTGTTTTTTAGGAATGTAATTTTAAGTTTTCTTTGAAGGTACAGATCAATTATTAGCATTGTTATCACAAAGATGCACTAGCCTGGGTATGAAGCAATGAGGCACGCTGACCACTCCTTGACATTTTTCACTGTCACTTCTCTCAGTATTAAACGTTATTGTCATGCATCTGTTGTGGATTTTTGCCCCTCAGGATTGCTGCTTAAAAACTGAATGGCTTTTAACTGTAGTGTTGTGATACGGTAGCCTAATATGCAATTACCTGTTTCACTATCACATAGAAGTACAGCTTTTCAAATATACAAAGACTAAAAGATGCTCTTCTATAGTACTTTTTAAAAAATCCTTTTATCACTCCTTCTGTTGTTCTGTGCTTTACCACACGTCCCTTGCCTCTCAGCACTCAATGTGTCCAGTGTCTTCTCCCCTATTTAGTTATCATATGCTTTATGGAATGAAAGGAGTTAGCACTCACTTCATGGTAGTTCTCTGCACACTACTTTGATCTTGCTAGAAGAAAGCACTATATGACTTTAATACATGGGCACATTATGTAACTGGAGTGAACATTTTTTAAAACTTCTGTATAATTTATAATAGCTCCCATCACAGGTCAAGTCGAGGCCAACACTGAACAACTCTTGATATCCCTCTATCTAAAAAAAAATAATCACACTAAAGATGAATTTGTACAACCACCATTACTTTTTACCTGAGAGTGAAAATGGAAGAAACTTCACAAATACATCTGAATCCTCAGGAGGAAAAAAAAAAAAAAGAGCTTCATATCCTAAAATTCTTTCCAGACATACTATTTTTATCCTCTCTTCCTCTCTAAAATATCTTTTGCATTTTTAAGTACACCGCTTATTTTTGGAGCTAATAATAATTATAATCATCATAATGACAAAAGTCTTAGGCAGTAAATGAAAGATAAAATTAACTACTGAGTTTCTGGAAAGGGAGTTGATTGTTTCTAGCTAGGGATTAAGAAAAGATTTGTTATTAATAACAATGTTTAACACAGCTATGAACATTTTCATGCCTACCTGCACAGTGCCAAGAGGAAAAGGCAAGCCAAAGGAAAATCCAGTAATGAGGCTAAATTTAATTAAAGTCTCTTTTATGTTTGTTAACATTTTTCCAGGTTTCCACAGAAATTTCTGTGGGTGTGATAATATCAAATACATTACAGAAAAACATTTTAGTTTTCTCTTAGCTGAGTAATATGGTCATTAATTTAAAGACATGAAAATCAGGTATGGTGATTCTAAGTCAGCCTCACTCAAGGCCTTTAGAAATCCTATTTTCTGAGCCCCTTTGTCAATCTCCTTTTGTCAGATAAGTGTCCTAGTAGAACACCTGGGGATCCCATCTAGTGTCTGCGTCCTTATTTTGCATGGTACCTGACAAGAGAATGAATTCTGATTGCTGTTGGACTACAAAAAGGAGCCCTAGTGGTTTGGGAGGTTAATATGCCAGAGAAAAGCCCACAGCTATTTAAGCAGAAGTTATTAGTGCTGTAGCGTAATGGTCTGTCAGGATCTGTCTGGTCCTAGCCTCCACCCATCTGTTCAGAATGTACATCCAACCCCATCTAGGCCATCTTGAGCCTCTCCCAAAGACAGTTAGAGGGAGATGGTCAGTATTCCAATAACTCTTCACCCTTAAGCATAGTAGTTGTGGAGATGTGATTAAAGATAGCTGTTTTCTTTCCTTATCCAAGGACTGAATCCTTGTTCATGTGTTAAGACCTTTCTCTACTACCAAATTTCCCAGACATAGACAAATTTCCTGGAATCTTATCTATTATGTGCTGCCAAATGTTTCTCCTGCCATAGTCCACTAACCAGCCAAGAAAGCCACCTGTCTGTCTGGCTGTCCCTGGACTTTCTTAGTGATGACAATTGACCTATCTGCACTTCTCATCAAGAAGCCCTTGGTGGATGTGATTCCCAGGCTGGCTCATCTCACAACAATAACAGAGTCTAGACACTACCACCTAAGAAAAATTCTGGCATTGAATTTCTAAGATGGAGTTGAAAAACCATGATGATTTAGAAGTCTTGCCTCTCAGACAAGACTAAATTTGTGTTTGGCTGACTTAGCAACAACTAAAGAAGAGTCAGCGCTTAGTCCATAATTGATTTCTAAATGTATACACCTTGTTCATAATCTTGTTATAAAGTAACAAGGCTTTCCTTATAAGGTAGTATGACCAGCATTTTGAGAAATGTTTATGTCTATTTTGAATAAAAGACTATCCATTAGGGTGGCTTATCTGCCTTTTTTTTTTACAGTCTATAAATATTCTCACAAAATAAAAAATGCATGGATGAGTTCCATGAATACAATTAACAAATTGCAGAGGGTTTTGGAAATACACATATACAGGCTTCCTGAAAATGTCAATATTGGGTCATAGGCAAGAAAATAAACTCTTGTCCTATACTGCCACCAGGTGGATCATTTAAATAAGAGAGTCTAACCACAGCAATTTTGATTCCTTATTAGCCTGCTTCAAAATTTGGATGACCACACATACCAGTGTGCCTGAAGACAAACCAGTTTACATTCTTGTCACAGCATAACCAATAATAGAACCACCTTTGATTCTCAAAAGATTCCTACTTCAGACGATAATTCATAAATTGGAAAAATAGAGATTTATTCTAAAAGATACTATATCTAGTCCTTGTCGACTCATCTAATCTCCCTTGTTCATTATATTCTAGGCAAACTGGCCGTTATATTCCTCAAAGATGCCAAGCTTTGCCCCCTGCTGTTTCATCTTTTGGAACTCTTTCTCTTTTCTTCCAGAATGAAATAGGGTTGCTTCCACTTGTCATCCAAGTCTCAGCTCAAGTATGTGACTTTCCTCTCTACACTCCAACTCTGCTGCTAGTATCTGCCTTGAATGCAGCAAGACTAATCTCATTTGGCCTTTTATCCCTGTTCATGGCTGTCACTTCAAGAAGCCCCAGATTCCAGGGTACCCATCATCTCTCACACTCTAATCTTCATAGGCGATTAGGGCTACTCTTCTTCTACCATGAGTCCAAGTGGGCCTGAAATGGTTCCCATTTATGTCTGTTGTCTTGGCATATGCATCAATGGTGTCCCTTATACTTTAAAAACTATCTTTTTTAGAAAAATAATTTACATATTCACCCTGCCTCTTCTGTATCTTTCTCTTATCTCAACTCAACTCCAAAATCTTCCCATTGTACCTTCTGGGGTACAAAGATCCTCTATATTCATTCTCAACATCCTCTCTCGAGATTCCCTTTATATTCTTTCTGAAACTGAAATATGTTCCTTCCTAAGGACTCTCCTTTCCTATAGCTAGTAGAATAAACCTTACCACCCCCAGCACACACAGCCTTTGTACTAGTGGGTTTGAAGGCAACATGCTTGTCTTCCTTAGTCCTCATTCCTACTTTCAAAACATTCAGAACATTCTTGATTCCTCTAACCTAATAATATAAGAGCTTTGAATCACATGCCATCAGGTGATAACTCAATGTTGCTGTCATTTACCACTCTAGATTTGTCAAATTTCTCAATAATTATAAATCCTAGCTACCAACCTTGTCCTAGAAATACTTTGACACTTTACCACCAAGAATTCAGTGAGAGTGTTGCACGTTACCTCAAAAGAATCTTTTGTGAGTTATTGTCATTTGCCTGGGCTATTAAAATAGCTTCCAATCCTGTCTTCATACTTTCACCTCTGTTCACAAAGTTTCTCCTCAATACCATAGATGGAATACTCCTTGTAAAACAGAATTTAGATCATTTCCTTTGAGCAAAAACATGCAACAGTTCCCATTTCCTAAGAGAAAAACAAATCCTTAAACCAGTTTATAAAGCCCTTAGCCTTTTAGCATACCCCTCATTCATTTCACCGTAGCCACTGGCCTCAATCATGTCATAAGAACAGACCTCACACAATCACAAACTCTCTTCCCAAGTGGCTCTTTCCTCAAACATAACGTATTTCCCAACTGTCTGCGTAACAACTCACTATGACTTTGAAGAATTGGCCTAAATCCACTTTTCAATATGCTCTCCTCAATCACCCATTAAAAATTGTAACAACAAGGGTGCCTGGGTGTTTCAGTCAGTTAAGCATCCAATTTTGGCTCAGGTCATGATCTCACCGCCCAGGGTTCAAGCCCAGTGTTGGGCTCTGTGCTGACAGCTCAGAGCCTGGACCCTGCTTCTGAGTCTGTGTCCCCTTCTCTCTCTGCCCCTCCCCCCTGCTCACTCTGTTTCTCTCTCTCAAAAATAAATAGACTTAAAAAAAATTTTAACCAACAAATCCAATGCAATCTCCATCAAAATACCAATGATATTTTCCATAGAACTAGAAAAAAACAATCGTAAAACTTGTATGGTACCACAAAAGATCTCAAATAGCCAAAGCAATCTTGAAAAAGAACAAAGCTGGAGGTACCGGTCTCCCTGATTTCAAACTATGCTAAAAGGCTATAGTAACCAAGCATTATGGTACTGGCATGAAAACAGACACATATATCAATGGAATAGAATAGCCCAGAATTAAGCTCATGCATAGATGTTCAACAAAGCAGGCAAGAATATACAATGAACAAAAGACATTCTCTTCAATAAATGGTGTTGGGAAAACTGGACAGCTACATGCAAAAGAATGATATTGGACCTCTATCTTACACCATATAAAAAATAAATTCAAAAATAGATTAAAGACTTGAAAACTAAAACCATAAAACTGCTAGAATACAAAAAAATAAGCAGTAAGTTCTTTGACATTGGTCTTAGCACTGTGTTTTTGGAACAGTCCTGTCAGGCAAGAGCAACAAAAGCTAAAATAAACAATGAGAATACAACAAACTAAAACGCTTTTGTACAGTGAGGAAACCAACACATTGAAAAGGCAACCTACTGACTTGGAGATATTTGCAAGTCATGCATCCAATAAGAGGTTAATATCCAAAATATAAGAACTTATACAACTTAATATCTAAAAAACAAACAACCCGTATAAAAAATGGGCAGGGGACTTAAATAGGCTTTTTCCCAAAGAAGATATACAGATGGCTAATAGGCACATGCAAAGATGTTCAACATCACTCCTCATCAGAGAAATGCAAATCAAAACCACAGTGAGATATCATCTCACACCCACTGAAATGGCCATTATCAAAAACATGAAAAATAGTAAGTGTTGGTGAGGATGTGGAGAAAAGGGAGCCCTTCCCACTGTTGGTGGGAAGGCACAGTAGTGCAGCCACTATAGAAAACAGCATAGATATTCCTCAAAAAAATTAAAAATAGAAATGCCATATGATTGAAAATAGCAATTCTCCTTCTGAATATTTACCCAAAGAAAATGAAAACACCAATGCAAGGAGATATGCACCTCTATGTTCATTGCAGCATCATTTGCACTAGCTGATATATGGAAGCAATCTAAGTGTCCATTGATAGATGAATGGAAAAAGATTTGGTGTATATATATATAATATATATATATACATCTATATATACATATATTATATATATATTTTGTATATATGTATATTTGTATACATATATAAGATTTGATATATATATATGTATATATATCATGTACATATAATGGATAATTACATAACATAAAAATTTGAATTTTTTCCATTTTCAACAATATGGATAAACCTACAGGGTAGTATGCTAAGTGAAAAATGGCACGTGATTTCACTTACATGTGGAATCTAAAAACAAAAACAACAAAACAGAAACACACTATAGATCTAGGAAATAAACTTTGGTTACAAGGTGGGCAGGGGGAGTGATAGGTGAAGGTAATTAAGAGGTACAGACTTCCACTTATAAAATAACTAAGTCATAGGGGTATAATATTAGCACAGGGAATATAGCCAATAATATCGTAATAACTTTGTGTGATGAGATGGTAACTAGTCTTATCATGGGGGTCATCTTTTAATATATAAAAATATTAAATCACTATGATGTACACCTGAAACTAACAGTATATTGTATGTCAATTATACTTCAATAAAAAATTTGCAATCACTACAAATATCTTCTATTTACCATTAACCTATCTCCTTTTCTCTTTGCCACGGTACTTTTGAAAATCATTTCTGATATTTATTTCTTTACCTTGATAGAATGTAAACCCCATGTGGACAGAGATTTTCATCTATTTTGCCACAGATGTATCCCAAGTGTCTAGAACAGAGCCCATGACACTGTAGGCATAAAATAACTATTTTAAAATAGATTAATATAAGAGTGCTTCAGCTAACTTGTAGTTATTCTTCCCTAACTACAAGTTAGCTGAAGCACTCTTATATTAAAATACAGCCACAATTCAAATATTTGTTAAATATCTTTTATCTTTTGAATATCATAATAAATCCTACCAATCAGAAATAGAAATGTAGTGGTATTGAGATCAAATTCTGAGGTCCGAAGCTATGCCATGTTGGCTGGCACTGTGTTTTTAAGTTTTGTATTTGAATGCCATTAAGTAATATATTTTTCAACTTAACACAAGTCTGCAGCAACCCATCTTGGTTTTTTGTTTGTTTGTTTGTTTGTTTGTTTTAAGTTTGTTTATTTGAGAGAGGGTACACATGCATGAATGGGAAAGGGGAAGAGAGAAAGAGAGAGAATCTCAAGCAGGCTCCCCACTGTCAGCAAGGAGAGAATTTAGTATGGTGCTGGGCACATAGCAGGTTCTCAGTAAGTTGTAGTTATTTATAGTATTATATATATTTTCTCTACTTTAAAATCTTCTTATATTGAATTTTCCATCAGGCTTCTGAATGAGTCCCCATAATTTTGTATGTATAAAGAAGAAAATGAAAGACTATCTTTTCTTCTTTATGCTTTTTACTTCACTTCACTTTTGTTTTACTATAGGACTCAGAGGAAATTAAACTTTTACAATTGCAATAAAGCATAAGACTCAAAGAACAAAAGTAAGGGGCCGCTTAGCCCCGTTCTTCTAAAACCACGCCGAATATCAGTTATTAGGGAGAAGCAAGGAGGATTTCCTTCCCTTAAGATACTTTATATTGCCAAAAATTCCTCAAAACTCCACAATGTGGTTACTCCAAAGAAATACACTTTTGAGATATGCTAAGCAAAAATAATTCAATAATACCATTTTCTATTAATCTAAGTTACATTCTGAAGAATTACTTTATTTTTTTAATCAAATAAATATGTGCATATGGAAGACTAGACTTTAGATCTTATACATAATTTCACAGAAACTCATATAAAATAGTTAATTTTGTTACCCAAATAAATTTCTATCAAACTGATCACCATTTTATAGGGAAAATTTTCAAGTGTAGAGTAATGAATGATAATTGTTGGGCCATTTCACTTTAATTGCATCCATATGACAAATTATCAACTTGGTTATTTAGTTTATGAATAATTATGAATAATTTATAAATCAAATATTTTTATAATTAAGAAAATACATGATTTGAAAGCATAGTATATTAAATATATACTCTCTTCTTTATTCTGCTGATGAGTTTGCTTTAATATCATGGTGGGTGCACTGAGATCAAAGAAAATATTCCTAAATATTCCATTCACCTTAGGGTTTACATTCACTGATTTCATTAGCTTTTATTAGACATCTGTCCCAACATTTTACTCCAATGATGAATCCAGAATTACTCAACAATCAACATCAAAAATCACTGTAATCTCGTTTTCCTGAAAATACAACAGTCATTACTTTGGCAGAGAGGGAAGGGGGGAAAAACATGACTTAGGGAAAGTTGTATTTGTGTAGTACTTGATTGGCAAATCTAGAGAAGGAGACATAATTTAGAATTAAAAAAATATTTTCTTGATTTTAGTGGTTTATTCCTGTGTTTGACCTATCTTTGGTTAAATTTCAGCTTGTTTATGTATCCCTTGCTAGTGTGCTGAGTAAAGGCACCATGCTCCTTGATGCAAAGAGTTAAGATTAAGACCAAGAAGGGGAGGGGAAAAATGAGGAAAAGCCAAGCAGGAGGTGGAACAAATGAGTGAATACTCATTAAGTCTCTCCTCAATTTCCCCTCTTCCTGTCCTTCACCTACAACCATTGGCTAGCACTCAATCATAACTTTATCTCTGTGTCTTACTTGGCAGAATCACTTCTGCTTAGAGAAACACTTGGAATTTCCAAGATTAAAAAAAAAGTGTGTGAAGGGATATGGAGAGGTTTAAATTATATGTTACAAACAGGAAATTTTCTTCAAGTTCTTTTCACAGTTGTTAATGTTACAGAACACACAGAGGGGATCTCTTCACGGATATTTTTTGAACATATAACTAGTTTTTCGGGGTGAGAAGATATAAAAATACCAATAAGCAAATTCTTGGAAGAGTGAGGTGATCAATGAGAAGAATCTAAACTAGAGAAATACCATTAAAAAGGGAGGGAAAGAAGAAAATAAGGGTATTTCTAAAGTGAAAT
This sequence comes from Panthera leo, assembly GCF_018350215.1. Taxonomy (NCBI): domain Eukaryota; kingdom Metazoa; phylum Chordata; class Mammalia; order Carnivora; family Felidae; genus Panthera; species Panthera leo. The sequence goes on from NC_056682.1 coordinate 167,231,391, forward strand.
GGGATTTGTAGAATCACAAACAATTATTGGAAAATAATGAGATCTTTGGAATAGTAGAGAAGGGGAAATTCAGCATGACACCAAGAACAGGAATCTAGGTGATCGATGTTAGCATTAACCAATAGAGGGGATACCTAGGGAGGAGTGAGTTGAAGGGAGAGAATAATCCCTTAGGTTTGGGACATGCTCTTTTATGGGATGATATCCAGGTATGGTGTTCTAATATGGAATTGCAAACACCAGCCTGGAGCCTATGAAAGAGTTCGGGACTGTGGTCATCAGTCATTGGGCCAGAGTGACATTTGAGGGGAATCTAAGATAGGCACCGTCCACCTGGACTTCAGCCTGATAAAGGCTAAACAGAAGGGCTCTCTGAAAGTAAACTCATGCCAATTAGAAAGGCAACATATTTTTTAATAAAACAACACCAAAATACAAACAAAATATACTTCAAAAGGATCATTATATATGAAATTCCAATCATACATGAATCATATCTTACTAGAAAATGGTTCTACATTTTAGAATATGAAAGTAAAGTAGATGTTGATTATAAAAAAGCATGTCAACTGTACTTCAACAACAACAAAAAGAGTATCTATATTGTTTGATTTCATCCATTATTATTATTATTATTACTTTAAATTTAAAATAAGTCATTTACGGGGCGCTGAGTGGCTCAGTTGGTTAAGCCTCTGACTTCAGCTCAGGTCATGATCAACTCACAGTCTGTGAGTCTGGGCCTTGCGTCGGGCTCCATGCTGACAGCTCAGAGCCTGGAGCCTGCTTCAGACCCTATGTCTCTGTCTCTCTCTTCCCTTCCCCAATTCACACTCTGTCTCTCTCCCCAAAATAAATAAACTTTAAAAAATAAATAAATAAATAAATAAATAAATAAATAAATAAATAAATAAATAAAATAAGTCATTTACTCTTGGAAATCTTTTCTTAAAGACTATTACACACCTATAGGTTCTATTTTTTTTAATGTGGTCAAATCCTAATTTTTCCCTTTACAAATTTCTTTCACTGCCTTGATACTTAAAAGAGCTTTCAAAAATTTTATATATTTTTTTTAATTTATTTATTTTGAGAGAGAGAGAGAGAGAGAGAGAGAGAGAGAGAGAGAGAGACAACAGGCAAGAAAGGGACGGAGAGAATCCCAATTAGGCTCCATGCTGAATTCATGAATCATGAGATGATGACCTGAGCAGAAACCAAGAGTCTGATGCTTAACTGACTAAGCCGCACAGGTGCCTTGGCTTTCACTAATTTTAGATCAGAGATATTATCCTAGGATTTCTTAATTATTTCATCAGGTTTTTTTTTCTCTTACATTTACCTGAAGTAGACTTTTTAAAATGTATAAAGATTAATAACTACTCCAAGCTTCTTCACTCTGCTACCAAAATAATTAACCAGCACTACTTATCAAATATTCCTTCCTTTCCTAATTTGATAATACCAAAAAAAAAAGGAACACTATTTCTTCAAATACAAAAATGTTAAAAGCTTCCATCTATACAGGCTCATATAAGTCAATAAGAATATTATGAATAGTAGAAATAAAAATGGGAAGACAGGCCACAATAGAACAAATATAAGCAAAAATAAATGCAGAAGGAAAAATCAGTCTTTCTACAAAAATAAATAAAAAGACATCCTAATTTATGTATTGGGAAAATTACTACTTTTAAAATGCCTATATTATTCAAAGTGATCTACAGATTCAATGCTATTCTCATCAACACTCCAATGGTATACTTTACAGAAATAGCAAAACAATCTTAAAATTCGAACGGAATCACAAAAGACCTTGCATGGGCAAAGCAATGTTGAGAAAGATGAATCAAGTTGGAAGTATCACATTCCCTGATTTCAAAATATATTACAAAGCTATAGTAATCAAAATAATATAGTGCTGGCATGAAAGCAGACATAGACCAGTGGACCTAAATAGAGAGCCCAGAAATACAATCACACGTATTCAAGAAACTAATCTTTGACTAGTGCCAAGAATACACAATGGAGAAAAGATAGTCTCTTCAATAAAAGAGATTAGGAAAAGTGGCTATCTCACACCATACCAAAATTCAACTCAAAATGGATTAAAGATTTAAATGTAAGACCTGAAACCATAAAGACCTAGAAGTAGAGCTTTTTGACACTGGCCTTGGCAATGATTTCTTGAATATGTCCTCAAAAAGTACAATCAACAAAAACAAAAATAGAAAAATGGGATTATATCAAACTAGAAAGCTTCTGCACAGCAAAGACAACAACCAACAAAATTAAAACACAACCTAGAGAACGAAAGGAAATATTTACAAACCATGTATTTGTAATATTCAAAATACATAAGGTACACTTACAGCTCTATAGCAAAATGAATAACTCAATTTAAAAATGAGCAAAGGAACTGAATAGACATTTTTCCAAAGACAATGTACAAATATCAGATATACAAAAACGTACTCAACATCACTAATCATCAGGGAAATGCAAATAAAAACCCACAATATTACCTTAGACCTACTAGGGTGTCTATTATAAAAATAATAATAATAATAAAGGTAAATGTTGGGAAAGAGGTGGAGAAATTAAAATTCTTAGTCATTGTTGGTGAGAATGTAAATTGGTGCAAGCACTATGGAAAACAGTGTAAAGGCTCCTGAAAACACTGAAAGGGAACTACCATATGATCTAGCAACCCCACATCTGAGCATTTATCCAAAAGAACTGAAATCAGAACCTCAAAGAAATATTAGCACTCTCATGTTCATTGTAGCTCTATTCACAATAGTGAAGATGTGGAAACAACTAAATGTTCATTGACAAATGAATGGATAAGAAAAATTGATATATACAACAATGGAATGTTATTCAGCCATAAAAAGGAAACTCAGCCATTTGTAACAACATGGATATACCTGGAGGACATCATGCTAAGTGAATGAAATAAGTCAGACACAGGAAGACAAATATCACTTATATGAGGAATCTAAAATGGTAAAACCCATAGAAGCAGAGTGGAATGGTGGTTGTCAGGTGCTGGGTATAGGGGTATAGGGGTAAATGGGGAGATATTAGAAATGAGTAGAAACTTTTATTTCTACAAAATGAAGTCCTAGAGATCTACTGTAGAGCACAGGGCCTATAGTTAAAAACAATGTGTTATATACTTAAAAGTTTGCTAAGAGGGTCAATCTTAAGTGTTATAACAAAATATTGTAGTAATAATAAATAAGAAGGTGGGAGGAAACTTTTACAGGTCATAGATAGGATAATTATATAGACCATGGTGATGGTTTCACCAGTGTATACTTATTTCCAAACTCAAAGTTTTATACATCATATATAGCATTTCTACATAAAAAAATTAATTAAAATTCAGTCTTTATTTTAATCTAAGAAATTCAAATCTAAACAAAGGATACATTTTGAAGACTATCATGGCAGGAAATTTTAAAATAAGTGGCTAATCCTGTGGAATATGTGAAAACACACAAAACACTGACAGAAACATAAATTTCTACATTATTTCTGGAGGGCAATTTGGCAATATGTATCAAGACTGCTTGTTACTTTTAACCTAGCTATTACATTTCTAGAAATTGCCAGGAACGAATCAAATAAATACGCATACATTCATATACATACAGATTTAGGATAGCATTTTTTAAATTAGCAAGAAGTTGAAACTACTTAAATATTCAGCAATAGGTATCTCTTAGTAAGCTTTGCGTTCAGATAAAATTTGTTGAACATTTTACAAATATTAATATAGCTCTAAGTAATACTTATTAATTAGAAATATTATAGATATTAGAAAGAGCTAAATACATTCATGCATATTCTAACTAATTTCAGTTTTGCTTAAATAGACCTATATATTTAGGACAAAAAGAATTAAGATTGTAAATGTATGTTCCAAAATGTTAGCAATATCTGTCTCTGGGTGGTAGCATCATGTGATTTTTCATTTAAAATGTTCTACTTTTCTGCCTGATATCAATGTTCTCTAATATTAATATTTTATACTCTGAAAAATATTACTTTTAAATTAATTTTAAGCCTAAAAACAAAATGGCTTGTATAACATAGTAAAAGAATACAACTGGAATTACTAACTCAATATGCCTACAAAATTATAACTCAAATTTTTGTTTGGCAAAGGAACTAATTAAGTCTGCTGAAAGACACAGCCATTGTTGAATACAGGCTGGAGGTATTAAATAGTGTTTTGTTTTTAGTTTTAAAGAAATGGAACAAATGCACATGTATACATAAAACTCCCAAGTAACACCAGGATATGAATTAAGGATATAGAAGCCTTCTATCTACCCCTGGAACATATAATGCAAATAAAAACTACTCCATTCTAGTAAATTAGTTCATTTCCTAAAACAAAAGCTTTTAAAGCAAATATCCTGAATTATATCATATATACATTTTCCCATACAAGAGTTGGAAATTAGCATAAAAATAACTACAGAAAAGTGCAAGGAACTTCCCAGATAAGTATTGCCTGAAACATTTTACATACTTTTTTGCTACATGAAGTACCACTAATCTCTGCCCTCTTAAACACTTTGCCCCTAGCTTGAGTAACTTAAACTCACCCTTCTGGCCTTGCTCTTATTGTCAGTCTCTTCTATTGGCTTACATATATCTTCTTGGATGAAAATTCTTGCTACAGGCTGTCATAATAGCTAAGAATACACATTCCTTTCCCCAAATTGATTGTAGATATTATTTTGTTTGTGTACGTGTACTCCTGGGACATAATATATACTCAATAACTACTTGTTGAATAGATAAAAATGAAGGAATCCATAATCGTGGTTTAGAGGTTACCTAACATGACTTATATGCTCTCTTCTGACTCTCACAGCCCTATGAAGTTATCAGTAAAATATAAGTAACTCCAATTTATATATAAAGCCATATGGATAGGGTATTTGACAGAAATGCTCATATACAACTTGGATGTCTATTTTAGTATGGTATAATAATTAAACTACACTGCCACATTCACTCTTCCCTTAACTGAAAAGTACTTGCCTTTATAAAATGTATTTTTCTTTTACCTATGACAAATACTACAACATGTAACTAGAATGTTTATACCTTAAACACACTTTAGAGTTCACTTCTCTACACTGGCACTGTTGTGGATAATGAAGAGTTTAGCACATTCTTCTTCCCTAACACTATTTATTGAGATTGGGGTTTCTCTTTTTTTCTAGATTTTTTAAATGTTTTTATTTATTTTTGAGACAGAGAGAGACAGAGCATGAGCAGGGGAGGGGCAGAGAGAGAGGGAGAAACAGAATCCAAAGCAGGTTCCAGGCTCTGAACTGTCAGCACAGAGACTGACGCAGGGCTCGAACTCACAGACTGCAAGATCATGACCTGAGCAGAAGAAGGACGCTCAACAGACTGAGCCACCCAGGCGCCCCTGGGGTTTCCCTTTTGATTCCTGTTAAAAATCTTGAATCTCTTGGCCACCGGGCCTCCTTATCATCATCACAGCACAGCCACTGAAGCTAAAAATAACTAGTGCTAAAAATAACTTGATTTGATTGTTCAAGCCAGGCCTTGAGGCCCTGAAGCTCACCTCTAGCTTTGATCCTAAGTAAAAACAGATAGTTGTGTACAATACAAAGTGCAGTGAAAGCCTGAACATGCTCTGACTCTTCTCATAATCCCAGACTTGAGGAATGGTGTCTTTAACAAGTTGTCAGTTACAACTGCTTCAAGGATTTTTTCTTTCTTTTTTTGCTCGCTTACTTGTTTGCTTTTTAGGAGGATGGACCATCTCCTGGTTTTATGGGAACTTAGCAGCTTTTCTTGGCAATGGACTGTGAAAATAAAATAAAGTGCTTAGTGCTTTTACCATTGATCCCATTTGTATCATAAGTAATCAGATTCAAAAACCAATTAACAGTCCTACTGTTATGAGAGGAGGGAGTTCTGCCCAAAGAGTCTTAAGGCAGTGTCTGAACAAGGACATCTAACTGTATAATGTAATACAATAGAAATAAAGAAAAAAATTAATGTATCAACTTGATTTTTGCTGAAGGTATCACATGACATTATTTTTAATCATTTTTTAATTACAATTATCCCACCCTGGGAAAAGGAGAGTTAACCTGAAACCATTTTTCATGGATCTGGCAAAAATGCGAAGCTGTAGGACAAATGCTACTGAAACTGTGGAAAATGTGCCCTGCTTATTTAGTGTTATTTGTGATAGTGATTTACGGGAAAATTTAGCAATGTCTAGCATAATTAAGACTATGGGTACCCTATCTATAATCCTCCATTTTTAATTTTCCATATACACCCTTGAAAACACTGACACCTGAACTCAATGAGTCATGTTCAAGGATGCTTATTGTGGCTTTACTTGCACCAATAAAAATTGGGAATAACCTAAATGGCAATAGAGAAGATACAGTATTATGAAACACAGTATAACAGATAAAAAGAATGAGGTAGGTCTTTATATTCTAGTATAGAAAGATCTTTCAAGATTTATCATTGAGTGTGAGGGGGGCAAGCAAATTTCAAAACACTTTTTTGATGTCAAAAACAAAACAGTAGTCTATTTTCTGCAGTTCCACATATTATGCAACTCAGATATGAGAAAGAAAAAGACAAAAAAAAAATATACACAAGAGATGTTATTTCTGTAGCTACTTCTGGAGAAGGATGAAGAGGCCCAAGATTGTAGTCATGATAAAAGGGACTTGGATTTATCTGGCCTGTGTTAATTATTAATGAAGGCAATGCAATTAATGTGTTACTTATATAATTAATGTAACAGAGTTATTCTAACTATAATTTGAATTTGAATATATCTCTTTGAATAAATGCCTCAGAGAAAATTTTGAGTTGGTCATGAATAATGACCCAATTCAATTTTCTTTTCTAAAATTTGTTTCCTAAACAATATAAAGCAGTTGATCTATTAATAGAACTCTGCTTCTCTGACTAGATCTTGGAAGAAAATAAGAAAAGTCATTATTGTCTAGAGTACTAATCCTGGGGAAGAAGTAAGGGTCAACAGATTCTTCTGTGAAGAAAAAGTGGGGTGGGCAAACAGAAGTCAATCAGTGGGCAAAAGGGGACATTTTGGTTATCTCTGGCCCTGCATGTCCTGAAGGAAAATACCTGCTGGAAATTCTTGCCAAGGTACCAGAATGAGAAAACTGGATGAATAGACAACCTCTAACCTCCTCTTTCACCTTCTTTTCCTTTATCTCTCACTACACTGGAGAAATGGCCACTTTTCCTATAGTGACTATGGTAAATGTTGATGAATGTAAAGAACTCACGAGGGCAAGTTGGGAGAAGCTGAGTCTTCTTACCTTGCTTCCTCTTGTTAACACAAAGAAATCACCTAGGACAAGAATAATTATTGAAACCTAGGCTTTTAAGTTACTTTTTTTTACATTTTTACTTTTAGATCAGAATCATCTCATTACATGACCTTTTTCAGCATTGGAAGTAGCATGATGCAGTAGCATGAAATTTAGGAGACCAATGATGTAACACCAAATCATTGCATAATATTTACTGGGAAGCTTAACACTGTCAGGTCACTGAGCTATTTTTTAGTATTTTTCACAAAAGGGTGAGGGGCATTATTCTCTGGCATGATGGTCTCATATGGTCTTTGGGAGAATAAAGCTTAAAAGAGCTTTAAAACTTGTAAATTACTGTACAACTTATAGGAAGTTAAGTCCAGGTGTGTTTTAGAAATGTAAAAATTAAGAAAGGAAAGAGTAATTAAAAATAGAGAGGAGATACTAGGAATGCAATTTTTTTCAAAGAGTAAGAGGGAAGACCATCAACAAAATATATGTTTAAGTCCATAAAATAAAAATACAGAGTTCAAACATATTTATTCCATTTAAACAAAAATTTTATAGAGTAACCATTCATTGCCTTTACTTTTTTTGAGCAAGCACCTCATTAAGTGAAATACAGTAGGAAAAAAAAAACATGCTAATGTGTATGCAGAAATGACAGTGGTTGTTTAGAGTGTATAGAGACACCTGTTGAATTAATGAGATATCTGCATTCCTGTGTTTATCCCAATTGCTTGAGAGGGAAAGCAAGAAAAATATCATCAAGAAACATAAAGAAAATTAAACTATGGTGAGTCTTCTGGAAAACTAATTTTAGATGAAAATTTCTAAAAGAGTTTAACTTCTAAGAGATGCGAAGCTGTAATCTGAAACTGAGGAACTGATGGAAAACCACTAGGGGCATAGGCCCTATTTGAGCGTGACCTCACAGAACTTTCCTCTGTCCAAAGAAATGAAGGAAGGGTGATGGCTTTTAGACTGTAAGCACTGATGCATAATCTTCTTAGCTTGACTTGATATAGATGTCACTTTCAGTCCACTGATTCCCAAAGCACAAATTGTCCCTATATGCTAACTAGCTTTGATGACCAGAATATTTTATCTCTTATTTTCTGTAGAAATGAAAAGAGCAAAAGCAACTGCTTCAACCCAAAAATATTTCTAAATCTTGATAAGCATAATATTAAAAAATTATATGTTTTTTATGTTCCAGGTATAATTCAAAGCACTTTATATTTAATCCTCATAATGACCCTCTAAAATATGTACTATTTTATATTAGACACACATAATGTAAAATCATATATACAAAAACATATGTATTTGTAAAATATACATATATTATTCATATATACATAACATTTATATTTGGTTTGTATCTTAAAAATAATTTTCTTTTCATCACTTAAATACTAGAAATAATCTTTTTGCAAATAATAACATATACTTAAAGAACATAACAAAATCCAATGCCACATTTTTACTTAAAAATGGCCTGGGATCTTCATTTTAATTTTTTAGCTTTCTTAATAAGCATATACTGTATAGATTCATTGTTTACATTATCTTTTGGTTAACATATGAAAATAATACACTCAGCTCAGGTAATAACTAGGAAAGAGGCTGGAAAAAAATTAGAAATTAGCAATTGGTCAAGTATCTCAAGCTTTTCAAAACCTGAAAATATTTCTTTGTTATCTTTTGGTCTCTAAACATTTTTTCCCTCTTTCAAAGAATATTTTTCTCCACCTGAATGAAAAGTGATGACAAAAATCTCTGATTCTTTATGTGTTTATTGTTAGTGTCTATAATGCATCAGTATCTTGCTAGGCACTGGTGACTTAATGCACATTGTGAACCCAAAGCTTGCAAAGTGGAGAGGAGACAAGTGTGTAGAGTGTTCTGACAGAGAAGATAACGGAAGTACCAAGTGCCATAGAATGATACAGCAAGGACGCTGAATCCAGCCTAGCGGTCTCTCAGCCTCTGTCTTGCTCCTGGTGTGTGTGTGTGTGTGTGTGTGTGTGTGTGTATGTCTATAAAACCAATGTCTTATTCTAAAGATAAGTAGGTGAGGGAGAAAAAGCAAGAGGGAATGTAACCAAAGAGCACAGATTGGGCAAAATATTATCTGGTTCTAGGTATAGAACCCTTTTGCCCACACACAGGTGCAGCACTTACCCTGCAAAAGCTGAAGAAGTAAATAAAGAAAGTAATGTGGGGTGGTTCAGAAATGATAGAATCTGGGAAATCCAGGAATCGCTGTGATAGAAACCATAAAAATCCATATAATCTTGATGGCCAGGATCCTAAAATCTCAGCTTTCAATAATTAAATTTTTATTTTAAAATTGTTGGGAAACCTGGCTGGCTCAGTAAGAAGAGCATGGGACTCTTGATCTCGCAGTCATGAGTTCAAGCCCCATGTTGGGTGTAGAGATTATTTAAATAAATAAAAATTCAAAAAAATGATGAATAAAGTAGTCCCTCTTACATAAGGTAATTCTACTAAAACATTAAGACAATGAATAAAATATATAGGGAACACTCTACTATAGTTGCTGGGATATGGATAAAAAAACGTAGAAAAGGTGTCTGGTGTGTATCAGGATTTGCCTAGTCTCAATTATGTATGCTAAAAAGATTTTTTTTCAAGACAGAGAGAGTGATCAGGGGAAAGAGGCAGAGGGTGAGAGAATCTTAAGTAGGCTCCACACCTGACATGGGGCTCGAGCCCACAACCCTTAGATCATGATGACCCTGGGATCATGATGTGAGCGGAAATAAAGAATCTGACATTCAACTGACTGAGCCACCCAGGCACCCCTGTATGCTAATAAGATAAAACACAGACTCAAATAAAATTTCTGCCATTTCATATCCTGAGCTTAAAATTTTATATTCTTGGACCTCAACCAACTATCACTTCTTAAATTCATATTAAAATTGAATGTATGAGGCAGCAAAAAAGATTTAAGTTGGGAAGATTCATACAAATAGAAAAATAAAAATCTACGCAACCTACTGATAACCAAATCCCATTTGAAGGGAGTGGCCAGTTCAAAATAACTACTGTGCACTGTCTAAATACTCTAACTTTCTGAATCTGGTCAAATATATAAATCAGGAGTAGTATACCTCTCAATATGATACATGTTAATAAATGCAGATTATGGTATAAAATGAGAAGGCTGCTGGCATTTTCAAATATTTCTAATTCAGTTTTCAGAGCAAACTCAGTCATTTTTAACCTAGCCCCTGTATCTAGTCTTATTCACTCAAAATTCAGATAAGTCTGAATTATAAATTAACATATAAATGACTTTGTGTTGATTTAGAAAAACTAAGTTGACCTTCAGGTCCTTTAACCATCAGTGAAGACTAATGAAATAAAGAGCATTATAAGTTATGGGGAAAGTGTCACCAAGTTTTCATTGATTCATTCAATAAGTATTCATAGGGCATAGTCCTGGAGAATATAAATTCCCTACACTAAATGTCCCTATCATGTACTTAAAAGTATAAAAGTCACAACTATAAAATGCTAAGTAGCAATTGTATTAGTCAGGGTTCTCCAGAGAAACAGAACCATTAGGATAGGTATAAATGTATATTAAGAGATTTTTTTGTAAGGAACTGACTCACAATTGTAGGAGGTCCTCAAGTCTGAAATTTGTAGGGGAGAGTAGCAGGCTAGAAACTCAGGTAGCATTTCTGTATTGCGGTCTTAGAGGCAGAATTTATTCTCGAGGAAAACTCAGTTTTTGCTCTTAAGACCTTCAACTAATTGGATGGGCCCCACCACATTACCAAGAGTATTTTCTATTACTTTAAAGTTTACTAATTATATGTTAATCACATACAAATAGCTTCACAGCCAGATCTAGACTAGTGTTTAGTTAGTTACACGAAATGACTGGGCACCAGGCCTGGCTAAGTTGACCATAAAATTTAACCATCACAGAAGCTCATCTGAAAATTATTATTTCAGATATAGCATTTGATATTTCAGCTCTCCAATGAATTTTAGTCATACATAAATCCAAATGAGCCATTATGAAAACTAGAATATTAGACCAATTACCGTAATCCTTCCCTCCAGCGCCAGTTATTTGGGGTGGGGGGGGAAGAGGTGGTGAGGATGTGCTGGACCATTTATTATAATACAAATATTGTAGGAGTTGGGAAGAATGTTTTAGTGATCTATAATAAATCTCTATCACTTTTTTTTTTGCTTTAGTTTGTTATAGTTGGTTTTAAAACATGTCCACACATTCCTTAATTCTCTTACTATCAAGAGATGAAATCTAATTGCCTTGAATATGGGCTAGTCTTAACCTGCTTCTAAGGCAAAATTAAATAGAAAACAAGATACAGCTCCCTTCCAGCTCATACTCTTGGGAAGCTTGCCCTGGGAACCTGGCTACCATGCTGAGAGAACCTCAGATTGCAACCAGAGACCACATGTAGATGTTCTAGACAACTGCTTCCACTGAGATTCCAGCTACCAGCCAGAATTAGGAGAGAAGAAGCCTCGCAAGCCAACATCCAGGAGCAACCGTATGAGAAATCCTGAGCAGAAACCAACTAGCTAAGGCCCAATCAATCCCTAGAGCAGTGAGAAATAAAAATAAATTATTACTATTGTTTTATACCTCTATGTTTGGTAAGACTTGTAATGAATCAAAAGATAATGGACATATTTTACTGGTAATTGAATAGATATTTTAGAAGGTAATTAATAGGTTGAATTTATTTAATAATATGTTGAATAATAAGTTTATTTATTGAATACTTATTGTGTGCTGGAAACTGTTTTAAATACTTGATAAATGTATAAAAACTCATTTAATTATCACCATGACCCAACAGAGAGAGTTGCTGTTATTACCCAGTTTTACAGATGAGGAAGCAGAGGCACAGAGAGATTATGTAACTTGCCCAAAGTCACACAAGGATTTGGGGACCCAGGATTTGAACTCAGTCTGGCTCCAGAGTTCATGTTTTTTCTCTAGAACATCATACATTTTCCAAGGAAACAGGGACGATGACAAAGGGATTTTATTTTATTTCATACATAGGACAAGTCCCCAGAAGAAATGGTTACCATTAAAAGCAAAATAGAAAACATTTACAACCATTTAAATGGTATATAATCCTACATTGTTACCCTGGGGTATCAACATGTTTTGTGAGGCACAGGAAGACTATGAGAAAAAAGTGTCCTCTGTTACGGAGGCCTGGAAACTCTTAACAATTGCCAGAACTTTAATTTTTTTTTAATGTTTATTTATTTTGAGGGAGAGAGAGACAGAGTGCAATCAGGGGAGGGGCAGAGAGAGAGGGAGACAGAGAATCTGAAGCAGGCTCCAGGCTCTGAGCTGTCAGCTCAGAGTCCGATGCAGGGCTCAAACTCATGAACTGTGAGATCATTACCTGAGCGGAAGTGAGTCGCTTAACCAACTGAGTCACCCAGGTGCCCCAACAATTGCCAGAACTTTAAACAATCCTAGGATAACTTAATATAAAATAAATCAGGCTAGTTTGACTTGCAAACACTTAGATGTTTTTAATAACACCACGATTTTCACAGCCTCCAGTGAGCTGGGATCTACTCCAGAGTAGACATTCAGAGCAAGGCAAACAAACAAACCAACATTCCCTCAGCCTGCCAAGTGAACTGTATCCTTTGCTCACCAATGTTTACCCTGTGAGGTCTTCTCTCAGCTTGTCTATGTGAGGTCTCGGACACTTGTGACATTCATCTTCTCACCTTGGTTTCTGTGTTCCTTAAACACATCCAGCATCACCAAATCAAATTCTTAAGTTATATAGACTCTACATAACAACTAGAAGTAAGGTTAAGTCAAAGTATTCTAAACTGAAAGGCACTGTGGATTATCACCAGCTGATTCTATGTAATAAAGCCCTGCAGGGTGACAAAAGGAGGCTGTGACAAGTGACACATCTTGTATAACTATGAGAGAGAATTATTTATCAGAGAACCATTGACTAGAGGACTCTGCCACTGAAGCACAGAGGCCGAAAGAGCTCCATTATTTCTATTGAAATCTTCCTCATGGCATGGGCAAGATGATAAATGATAAAGGAGAACAATAGTTTTAAAAGAGACATCCTTATCTTTTAGAGATGGAAGGAAGATACAGAAAATAAATGTGAGCAAAATAAAAGCTGTCTTTAACATCAGGTGTTAGCTTGGTACTATTAGCTGGACCCAGGTGTTACGAGGAAGTTACTTGATACATCCAGATCCCAATGTTCTCCTACGAACATAAATAATTTTACAGAACATCAACATCAGACAAAGTCACTCAGTGGTTATGATGAATCAAGGCAAAAAACAAGACTAATCCCTATATAGATCTGAACATAAACATTGTCCAAACCATAAAAATAATCCAACATTCCTCCATCCTGGCTCAGATGAATAACTGCTGCTGCTTTATAAATTGCATCATTAGCCTTGGTCTGGTATTCCCTCCTTCTAGATAAGATATATTTAATATACAGAATCATGTAATTACCCACATTTCCTGATAGCATCCAATTCAGAGAAAATCTTTAAACTCTTTTCAAAACCACCGACCATGAGCCCAAATCCTACAATAAGTACTCCCTAGTATATCATTACCAAGATGTTACTCAGTACCCCTTTGCATGCAGTCTCTCTCCTTATGAGAGAAACAAGCCCTACTTGTTCAAATACACATTCATTCCTGGTGATCTTGAGCAGAAGTGTAGACAAATGCAAGCAAGAAAGAGCTAAGCCTTACATGAATCAAGAATATGGTAAGTCTCAGGGCACCTGGGAGGCTCAGTCGCTTTAAACACCCGATTCTGGATTTTTGGCTTAGGTCATGATCTCACGGTTCATGAGATCAAGCCCCATGTAGGGCTCTTAACTGTCAGTGCAGAGCTTGCTTGGAATTCTCTCACTGCCCCTCCTTTGTGTGTTCTCTTTCAAAAATAAATAAACTTAAAAATATATGGTAAGTCTCTGGTAGATCAAAGAGAATAATCATGGTAACTTTTTTACTAAATTAGACGTCAACAACTGAATAGATGGTTCGCAATAATACACAATATATAGAACCTTTACAAAAATATTTTCAGTAATACTTAAATATAAAACTGGCTAATTCTTTAACTATAAAATGGCAAAGAATTTATTTTGGTATTAACTCATAAAAAATTGAATATACACAAATACAAAAGGGCAAACCAAGTTATCACTTTGGCATAAAGGTTGACAGACTAAGTCTTTTGTAATTTCAGAAGCGATATTCTGAGTATAATTCATTCTCAATATAATCATTTGGAAATCATATTTTACTTAAGTGAAGACATCCAGTTTGGGAATTTTGACACTGCAGGCATCCATCTAAATATTTCTTCCTGGCTATCCTTTATCACTGAGAGTGTCCATATTTTGAGTGTATAGTTTACTTCCAGAATAACTACAGTGTTCAGAATGCATATTTGGTACTCAATCCATTACACTAATACCAGGAGGAAAAACCAAGCTCTATCAATTTTCATAACACTTGGAACTATCTCTGTGTACTACGTAGGCTGTCATCTATGAATAGAGGTTAAAAACAAACTGTTGTGGGGGTGCCTGGGTGATTCAGTCAGTTAAGCTTCTAACTTGAGCTCAGGTCATGATTTCATGGTTCATGGGTTCCAGCCCTGCATTGAACTCTGCACTGAGTGGGGAGCCTGCTTGTGATTCTCTCTCTCCCTCGTCTCTCTGCCCCTGCCCCACTCACTTACGCATGCATGCATACTCTATCTCAAAATAAGTAAACTAACTAAACAAAACAGTGTGTGTGTGTGTGTGTGTGTGTGTGTGTGTGTGTGTGTGTGTGTGTCTGATTATATGCCATCCCAAGACCCTGAGTTCTGTGAAGTGTTTTCTGGTTTGTATTCACCCCACTGCTCTGAATCCTCAGGCTCTAGCCAGAGAAATGTGGAAGCACTCAGTGAGGAGCCTGACAGGCAATATGCAGATTTGGCAAATGTACTCAGAGTAATTTTAAAAAAATCAAACCTCAATTATGGCAATTTTAATGATGTTTTATCATATGGTTTGAAAATATAAAGGTGACAAGGGAAGAGGCCTGGTTGAGTTACTGTGGATTGGCTCAGGGTCATAAGGACCAGATGGAGAAGCTCCAGGAAACCAAAAGAGACATTCGGAGGGAGTGGTATTTACCCAAAAGGAAGCACTTACTCATGAGAGAATCTGGGTGAAGGATGAACTTATGGAAAACAGTGGTGAAAATTTCAGTCAGGTTTCTCCCCAGATGATTTCATAAATGTGCCTCGTATGTCAAAATTGCCTATAATAATTTAGGTTGAAACAATCACTTGAGAAGCAGTGATAGTGAGAAACCTATAAAAATAATGAATATAGAAAAATTCCCAGAATTTTCTTACTCAAAAGAACTCAATCATAAGATGAATATTATTAATTTATGAACATGATTTAATCTTTTAGCTAAAGTCCAACTCTAAACATAGTAAGGAAATTTGTAATAAAAGAAACAGTTGAGTATGAAGGAAGTAGGCAACTTCTAAACCACAGAATATGCTCAATGAACATCAGAAAGCTCCTTCTGAAGAGACTCAATACACATGCAGTGCAACTTCCCAGAGCCCAAACCAGCCCCAATCATAAGAACTCCTACTGAACAGAAATTCTGTGCATGTGATTAATGTGGAAAATCCTTGGTTGCACTTTGTCTCTTTCTCATTTTCATTCTCACCATTTTTTCAGTTTCTGCAAGCTCATGCTTTTTCTCCGGTTTTTTCACCTTTCCTTCAGCTTTCCAGTCTCTCCCTTACCATTGTACACTGACATACATTTATATATTCAATATCACTTCTCTTTTCCACATAAGTGCTGTATTTTTACTGCTGAGTATTACTTTGTTTTTTTTTTCCTATCCTATCCCTATTTTATTTATTAGTAGAAGGGGAGGGGCATATATTTGTACTTCTTCCATTTTTTTAAGTTAATCAACTTTGTATTTTATCAAGGAAGGACATTATGACAACTACTAAAAGAAAACAAAAGAAAAAAGAAAAGAAAAGAAAACTACAATATCAAAAGTAGGGAGGGCATAATCTCAGAATAAAGAATAGTTTCTTCCCAAATTAGGACAGTTAGAAAATTTATGACAACAACACCCACCACCACCTCATACTTATATTTACTCACTTTACCAAAGAATAATAAAACCTTCATCTGGATAAGTTATCTCTCCAGGGTATTTTGGATTCTATGATTCTATTCACGTTCTATTATATTCTATTTGATATGTTTTATATATACTTTTTTGTATACAGTACAAAATTTACATTTTAATTTACAATTGTCTATCTTCTACACATGGGGTACTGATACTAATTTTCATATCCTAAGCAGGCTCTGCCTCACCCTAGTTATTAATTGAAACTCTTAGTAGATAATTGTAGATTCAAATGCAGTTCTAATGCAGTTCACATTTAGTTATAAAAAATAATGCAGAAGTCCCATAGTTATTTTCTTCATCCATTATAATATTTTGCAAACTACAGCAAGGATATTGAATAGACACAATCCACACATCTTGTTCCAATTTACCTAGTTTTACCTATATTAATTTGTGCAGTGCATGGAAGGGTGTATTTAGTTCTATACATTATCATCACAATTGTAGGTTTGTGGAGCCACCCCAGTCAAGATGCCAAACAGTCCCATCATTATGAGAATTCTCTGTGTAACCTCTGATAACCACATT
This sequence comes from Panthera leo, assembly GCF_018350215.1. Classification (NCBI taxonomy): domain Eukaryota; kingdom Metazoa; phylum Chordata; class Mammalia; order Carnivora; family Felidae; genus Panthera; species Panthera leo. Next base: position 167,248,575 of record NC_056682.1, read on the forward strand.
CACCTCCCCCTGCTCAGCCCCCAGCCCTCCTCCTAGAATTATTTTTTCATTTCAAAAATGTTATATACATGGGATAATGTGATATTTAACCTTTGGGATTGGTTTATTTCACTTAGAATATTCCCTGGATAGTCATCCAAGTGCTGTGTGTATCAATGTTTTGTTCCATTTTGTTGCTGAGTAGTATTCCATGATATGTATATACCATGAATTGTTGGCCATTCATCTTTTGAAGAACATTTTTGTTGGTTCTGTATTCTAGCTATTGAAAACAAAACTGCTTTGGATATTTGTATAAAAAACCAGAAGCACAAACAAATCCTTTAATGGAGCTTTTTCATCATATGAAAGATAGATAGACCATTACTCACATGTCCTGGGTTTATCCAGCTCAATGTACTATTTTCATTCTAGGCACTATTCAAAATGGTTGTAAATCATTTAACCTTCATAGCAATTTTAGGAAGTAAATAGTGTTATATCCCCAGCTATGTATGAGAAAATTCAGGCAGAGAGTGGTTAAATAATTTGCTCAAGGTCACATAATTGCAAGTATTTGAACAAAAATTTAAACCCAGGCAGCCACTCCATAGAACATTATTGTAATCCTATGTTAATACAAAAATCAGTAAAAGCACAAGAATCAACTGAAAAGTAAACTTCTCCCTCTCTCTTTTAGCTACTTATGACTATTTCCAAGCTTTAATGAAGATGATCATTGGCAAGTCATTTGACCTTACCAGACCTAGACACATTTATGTGTAAAATGTGCTGAATCTATTTCATTATGCATATGTGCCCTTCGAAAGCTCATGCGCTAATTTTCGCTATGGTGAAAGGACTACCTGCCTTTCTTTAGTCTAAGTGGGAGTCTTTTAACTTCAAGAACTGGAGAAGCTCAATAATTTCGGGGCACTCAGATTTATATTTGAATACAAAGGAGCAGAGCACCAAATATTCCATAGTTTATCTTTACTTTAAAACAGATTATTGTAGAATGCACTTATCTGTGACAAATACATTTCCTCTTAGAAACATTTAGTTCTTACTTTAAGGCAAGAATTTTACAAACATTTATTCCAACATGTCCTGCAATAGCATTTCCAAAATTTTATGAGCTTTTAAATTTATTGCAAAAAGGGAATCAGAATAAAACCTCTTTTCCATTTTACCCAAACTGAGTCTTAAGACCAATAATGACAACTAAGCATATTTTCATATCTTCTCTTGTATGCATATTATCCCTTCACTGACAATAAAAAGAGTAATTTTAAGTATCATTTTTTTCCTCACAACTTACGGTTTAAGGCTTTTGAAAAATTCAAAGTTATTTCAATTGTATTAGAGACTAAGGTAGAATACTGCACAAATGTTGCATAAATTGAAATTTCTCTACAACACCATGGTAGGCATTTTTATCTATGTCAAATTAGAAGCATATTATAACCCTGGGGTAAAATGTTACATTTTAAAATTTAATGGATAAGCAAGAAAATGTTCTAAAAGAGCACCAGTAAACTCTATCACAATCTGTACTTCATTGATTTATATTTTCATCATTTTTCAGATAGATATAAAAAAGGAATTTCCCTCTGTCAAAGAAAATAAAGCTTGAAATACAGGTCTCCATAGGGAAGTTCACATGAGGTACTTGCAAGAGGAAGAGTTTTCAAACAAAATTCACATTTATTCTATTCCTGAAGAATCTGATAAGTCATTGGTCAGAAGATGGCGTCTCATATAAACGTGTTGAAAAAAAAAACATCATTTTTCTAACAGTCAACAATTTGGCAAACACCATGTAGAAGTTATGTTGGTCTCTAGAGTCTTCTATAAAGTTGTTACTAAAACACATACGTACACAAATCATAGCAATTTTATGCTGTGTGGTTGCAGACACATAAAAAATTGTTTTCCCAAAGGAGACTTTTTATTAAATGCTATGCCCAATTAAGTTCAGTTAATCGTTTTGGTGTAAAATGAGTTGCTGTGGAGTTGTTTTCCCTGAGGGAGTACACAGCTATCTGGTTTTGTAGAGAACAAACAGCTGAAAGTAACCAAACCATCATTGAAGCTCCACCAGTTTTTTCTTTACATAGGATCATCTTGTCTCAATACCACTAGCTTTAAATAGGGCAAAAGTGTTTACCTGGATGTGATGTGGTGTATTTTTTTCTAAGTGTATAAATGCTCTGCAGTACAGGTGTCTACAAGGCAGGGGGTCTCACCAGCTTACGGACCTCCTGTTTCTAAGGAGCGGGGTGGGGGTGGGGGCAGTCTTTAACAAACTTCTCTTGAGTGCAAGGAATGCAACGAATTTAAATATATGTTAATGATAAATGTACTTAATTCTCCTGGGTCCCTTTCTGAACACTAGGTTTTGCATCAATTATAACAAATAGTAATGATGCTACATTGTTTTCAGTTTGTCTAAGAAATTAAGACTCCAAAAACTTTTCAATTATAGGTAGCATTTGAAATGTTCGTAGTCACCTTCTTGAATTTTTTTAATGTTTATTTATTTTTGAGGTGGGGGTGGGGAGTGGAGGAGCTGAGAGAGACACACAGAATCCGAAGCAGGCTCCAGGGTCTGAGCTGTAAAGCACAGAGCCCGACGCAGGGCTCGAACTCACAAACCACAAGATCATGACCTGAGCTGAAGTCGAAAGCTTAACCAGCTGAGTCACCCAGGCACTCCTGAAATGTTCTTAGTCATCTTAACTATAGCAATTAACAGCATAAATTGTTGAACAAGGCATTCAAAGGACTCAAGATTGAAGACAAACTGCACTTTTATTCTTTCAGTGGTGAAAACCTAAATGAGAAAATTCCTCCTGACCATTAAATCTCTAATAAAACAATGCACAATAGACCTCTTCCCACAAGATAGCACATTACTATACAATGCAGAATGGCAGTGCTTTTCCTCATAATCCCTACTGTGCTACATATAAATTAGAATTTATATGATAAAAGCAAGGTATTAATTCTATACATGGTATTTTTAAGAAATTATAAATTAGTCATCATTCTTCAAAACATTCTGCTGATTTCTCAATTTATGTTCTAAGCCCAGCAGTTGCTGGGACCCTACAAGAATAAATTGATTTTCTTATTATATAAAGGGACTCTCAACTAATGTTATTTTCATAAAATTATTAATTTGAGACTATTTGGACTAGAATAATGTTGTGTTGTCAACATACAGCAAAATGGTATATAGATACAATAATGGATGTTTAAATTTAACATTGAATTTTATTCTTTTACTGTTTCTTTTTCAGAGAGAGAGAAACAGAGCTCAAGAAGGGGAGGGGCAGAGAGAGAGAACCCCAAGCAGGCTCCGCACTGTCAGTGCAGAGCCTGACTCAGGGTTCAATCTCATGAACCGTGAGATTAGGACCTGAGCTGATATTAAGAGCCAGAAGCTTAAGAGACTGAGCCACCCAGGTGCCCCTTAACATTGAATTTTAAGGTATATTGTCATGTAAAAATATTTAGAAAAAAAAATGATCAAGCTGTCCCTACCAGAAACCTCAATATTTTTTAATTTGTTTCTTTGTGCAGTGACCAGATGGGAGTGTGAGGAATCACAGAAGTCAGAACCTAAAAGTAACATGGAGAAATCAGAAGAAGGAGGGGCATTTGTGCTAACACAAGGCTTGCACACCTTAGTCAGGTGTGCAGGTAGGTGGCACAGTCTCAGAGCCAAACTCTTAAGGAGTAATCAGAAGTCAAGGCATGGAGCCTGGAAGTTACACTCTTTGGCACGATTTAGGTGAGGATACACATCAAAAGTTCTGATGGGTACACATTTTCATAGGAACTGTTTGGCAGCTAACTTAAATAGAGAGGGAGACTTACTATAAACACACAAATGCTTCTCAGGAAAGTGAAGGGCAGAATTTCAGCTGAGGACAAAGAAGGATCTGGAACCAATAAGTGAAAAGCTACAGGAAAAAAGAAAAAAAAATCACAAAATCCTCTCTTTCCTCTCTGCTGATCTGCTTCACTCTTCCCCAACCCTGAGAAATGACTTTTATCTGCTTTATAGCATTCATGATAGAGAGCTATCATCACTAATATCCCCCTGCACTTTTTTTCCCTTACAAGTGATGCCAGACTGATTGGAATCACCTGGATTTGGTGTCAAAGTCCTCCTGGAAAAGGCTCACTGGCTTAAATCAGCTGTTCAATTATCTGTGGCTATAGGCACAGTAACAGGGTTATCTGAACAATGAAAACTACCTGGAAATCAAACTTGTAATTTCTGTATTTCTGTATAAAGTAGAACTTTACCAAAAGCATGCATCCTAGGACGGACCTCCTGAATGTGGAGGAAAACTGGTAAAAATTAAGCAGGTCACTTAGTAGGTTTCTAAGTCTGTTCTGCCTGACATCTAAAATATTTGAAGGAGAAGACACACCCACCAAGGACAATCCTTCTGAGTTCTTAAGCATCATCTGCAAATCCAGAAGAAAAAAAAATCACATATTTTCATATTTCCTAGAAATATTTCTCTGAGACTATTATGTTCCCTTAAAGACAGATTATATTGTTACTTTTGATATAATATGTTTAAAATTATATGTAGTTAAGTCTACCACTTTTCCATCATGATTTCCTGTACTGATTTTAAGCTACAACATCCTCATATCATCCAGAGATATATCATCCAGAGATATATCATCCAGAGATATAAAAATACTTCACAACTTTTTTTTTTTAATTTCTTCATTGTTGGTTTTCTTTAAAATTCACTGCTAGGAGCCTCAGAATGAAATGTATCGCCCACTTTAAGCAACTGAATAGTCCAGGAAGCCTAGAAATATGTCTTTTTAGCTTAATCTCACTTTGATGACTATCCAAATTTATATTTTACTTTGTATTTCTATTATATGTATTTCTTGTAAGCCACTTCAAATCTTTTGTCAAAGAGGGGCACCTGGGTGGCTCACTTGGTTAAGCATCTGAATCTTGGTTTTGGGTCAGGTCATAACCTCACAGCTTCGTGGGTTTGAGCCCCCCAATTGGGCTCCGCACTGGCAGTGTGGAGCCTGTTTGGGATTCTCGTTCTCTCCCTCTCTCTCTGCCCCTCCCCCACTTGTTCTCTCTCTCTCTCTCTCTCTGTCTCTCTCTCTCCCTAAATGGATAAAGAAACTTTAAAAAAGGAACTAAAAAAAATCTTTTGTCAAAGAAAGGCAGTTTTGGGGGTGCCTGGGAGGCTCAGCAGGTTAAACACTGGACTCTTGATATAGGCTCAGGACATGATTTCCCAGTCATGAGACTGAGACCCATGTCAGGCTCTGTGCTGAAGGTGCAGAGCTTGCTTGCTTCCTCTCTCTCTGCCCCTCCACCATACGTGTGTGAGCACACGGGTGCACTCTCTCAAAATAAATAAATAAAAACTTAAACTGAAATTAAAAAAAGGCAGGTTTTGAGTAAATAGTTTCTTTTTTACCCCTCTTGGGTTATATCTCACATTGTTTTTATAGGTACCAGCAGAGGAAAAAGTTATACACTTAATGTAGTTTTTCCCATAAAAACTTTTGAAAAAAACATCAATTTTAGAAAAAAATTGTCCTTATGTTCTCTATTATATTTTATAATATGTCTTTTAAGCTTACTTTCTTTTTAATGTGTTAGGCAGGGGTGATAGTCAATTTTTCAAATGCCTGTTTGCCATGGGTCTCACAATCAAAATGGATACCAACCCCATTTCCATTTCCATTTCCAAACTGTAGTGCTTGGATAGAGTCTTAGCAGTATCCCGCTATGCCAGCTAGTTACCCATTAGTTGTTATTTTGGGGGAGTTCAGGATGGTCCTAAAGGAAGGACTATAACTGCTAAGACAGTGGGTGAGTACTTGGGAGCCTGGGGAACTAGACGTTCACTAGATTGTACAAAAGTATTGCAACACTGAATAGCCAGTGTACCTACATCATTGCATATTTGATAAATATTAATATGATGCTACAGATAGGGGGTTGATAAATAAATACATGATTAAAGAGATCTCCTTCTTACTCTGAGGAAATAAGTATATGATTTGAAGCCCCCTGTTGTGGTTTATGAAATAGATGATCTATCATATCTTTTCACCTTTAGAAGCAAACTTTAAAACATCAATTTTTTTTTGCTGGTAAAGCTGGATGGAATATGTGGTGACTAGGAAGCCATAAAGAGTTCTCTAAGGGTTCCAAATGAAGCCTTACTAATCAGTTACCAGAAGATCCTGGCCTTCTTCTCAACACACTAAATGCAAAGAGCCCAAGAATCCAAAAGGCAGAAGAAAGAGGACAAGTGAGTCTGGCAGACCTAATAGATCCTGAATAATACTCTGTCCCAGATTTCCCCCAGGAATATTAAGAGGCAAATCAGAGCAATTGTGAAAGATGGAGAAGAAAAGGGAGAGAACCAGGAAAGGGTGGGGCGATCCAGGCACAGACTAGCTTTTCCAAATACTGTTAGTCAGATAGTTTACTTTTGAGGAGAGCAACATTACACAGATATTGATTCCTTTGAGGAAGTAAAGTGGGAGGTCCCTCCCCTTAAAGGGATTTAATAAACATCAAAGTAGATAATAATTTATAGCTTCATGTAACAAAATCTGGAACTAGCATAAATGTAGCTTCCTCAACTTTACAAATACATTAAATTCATTAAATTTCTATTGTTAATTCACAAATTTACCTAAGAATTTATAGCAACTACTAAATTAATGTGGAATAGCAGAACGCATTTATTTCTGAACCTCGCAATATGTTGGTCTCATTACTTGCTCTGATTCTCTCAGCTACATAGTAAAGCAGATGTCAAAAGCTCTGTGAACCTCAGCTTTTACACTTATGTGATAATGATAATAACACCTCCCTTTTGAAACAAAAGCAAAAATTAACTATTGGGACCTCACTAAAATAAAAAGCTTCTGCACAGCCAAGGAAACAATCAGCAAAACTAAAAGGCAAGCAACGGAATGGGAGAAGATATTTGCAAATGAAATATCAGATAAAGGGTTAGTATCCAAAATCTATAAAAAGCCTATCAAACTCAACACCCAAAAAACAAATAATCCAGTGAAGAAATGGGCAAAAGACATGAATAGACACTTCTCCAAAGAAGATATCCAGGGGGCTCCTGGGTGTCTCAGTCGGTTGAGCGTCCAACTTCGGCTCAGGTCATGATCTCACGGTTTGTGAGTTCGAGCCCCGCGTCGGGCTCTGTGCTGTCAGCTCAGAGCCTGGAGCCTGGTTCGGATTCAGTGTCTCCTTCTCTCTCTGCCCCTCCCCCACTTGTGCTCTGTCTCTCTCTGTCTCTCAAAAATAAATAAATATAAAAAAAATTTAAAAAAAGAAGACATCCAGATGGCCAACCGACACATGAGAAAATGCTCAACATCACTCATCATCAGGGAAACACAAATCAAAACCACAATGAGATACCACCTCACACCTGTCAGAATGGCTAACATTAACTCAGGCAACAACAGATGTTGGCGAGGATGAAGAGAAAGAGGATCTTTTTTGCATTGCTGGTGGGAACGCAAACTGGTGCAGCCACTCTGGAAAACAGTATGAAGGTGCCTCAAAAAATTAAAAATAGAACTACCCTACGACCCAGCAATTGCACTACTAAGTATTTATCCAAGGGATACAGGTATGCTGTTTCAAAGGGGCACACGCACCCCCATGTTTATAGCAGCACTGTCAACAATAGCCAAAGTAATATATATATATATATATATATATATATATATATACACACACACAATGGAGTATAACTCGGCAATCAAAAAGAATGAAATCTTGCCATTTGCAACTATGTGGACGGAACTAGAGGGCATTATGCTAAGCAAAATTAGAGAAAGACAAATATCATATGACTTCACTCATATGAGGACTTTAGATACAAACCAGGTGAACATAAGGGAAGAAAAGCAAAAATAATATAAAAACACAGAGGGGGACAAAAACACAAGAGACTCTTAGATATGGAGAACAAACAGAGTTACCGGAGTGGTTGTGGGAGGGATGAATGGGCTAAATGGCTAAGGGGCATTAAGGAATCTACTCCTAAAATCATTGTTGCACTATATGCTAACTAACTTGCATGTAAATTAAAAAATAATAATAAATTAAATTAAAATTAAAAAAAATAATGCCTTCCTTTCAGGAGAGATAAACTTACATCAAAAACACTTTGTATAACTAACTCATTACTGAATATTTTGCAGAATTCAAACTCAACATACTTCAACTAAGTTAAACAAAAGATGGTGCCAAAATGTGTCAGTAGCATGAACATACTTTGCGATCCATTGATCTGTCCAGCTTTGAAAATATAGAATTCCTAAAATTTGTTGGGGGCTTTTTTGGTTGTGAAATTTGTTTGTTTACATTATATAAAATTTAAACATGGAGTGTTAATTAAAATTCTTAAATTATCTAAATGAAATTTGCATAATTTATACATTTAATGCCACTCAGCTACAAAAATCCAAATACACATAAACCATAACCATCCAATTCAGATAACTATTAAAAACAAAATTTAAAAATGAAGGTATTTTTCTTCTGGCCAAAACTGAGTAACAGGCCCCTCTAAACTTTAGACTACTAAAACAACAGGCTGGGGCAGGGAATGCATGAACAATAGGTCTCAAGATATTATACTTCAGGTGACTAAAGACAATAATTTCTGAAACATTTTTGCATGACTTGGTGAGGAAAAGGGAAACCAGGCACAGCTTAGCAGTCTCCCTGAGTGAGGCAGGTATTGCTGGAAGACAAGAAAGGCCATCATGGCTAGACAGCTACCTAAGGAGCTGTAGAGATTCATGGAAACTCCCTCCAGAAACTTCAGCTAGGTTACTATCAGCTCCTGCATGTGAAGAAATTACCAAGGGCTAGGAAAAGGCATTAGAGGAAATACTCTCCCCAAGGACAGTTCCTGTTCCCAGCAGTCAAGGGAAGAACCTCAGAAGCAAGCAACATCAAGTAGACTACTCAGGAAAGTTCTCTTACCAGTGTGGCCAAATTAGCCCTAGACTAATGTTACATACCCTACTTAACTAAGCTTTAAAGTAAGACTCAACAGGAATCAAATCGTTTCCAAGTAAATTAACTGTATCCTAGAACAAAGTTCAAGAATATTTATAGAATACAAAAATATCCAGCACTCAGTAGAGTAAAACATTCATTCACTTTTGCTGAGTTTTACTTCCAGGAGTTCAACCAGGTTCCCACAATGAAGAACTGAGAAAAATACCTTCACATTTCTGTCAGAGAGAGAGGAAAAGGAACCATTTTGAAATGAACCAAAAGACTATTCTTAACAAGGCTTACCCTCAGTAAGAACTAGTTAACAAAGTCTAAACAGATGGGTTTTTTCAGCACCTACTTGACTTGAGGGATGGGACTTAAGCCCACTCCAGCCCACCTGAGCCTTCTTATTCCTCCTAAGTGAGGAGAGGGGGAAATGAGAAACCCTTGTGAAGTTCACACACCAGAGGGCATAACCTCACTAATAATTCAAAGAGCTGTGAGACAATTTCAACTAACCAAATATGCATGTCATTTGAGTCCCTAAAAGGGGGGAGGGGGAGCAGGTGGGGTATGACAAAAATTTTTGAAGAAACTATTGCCAAAATTTTTCCAAACTTGAATTAAACTACAGACCCATAGTTCCAAGATGCCCCACAAACCCCAAGTACAGGAGTTGTGAAAAAAATAAAAACTATACCAAGGCATATCATAATCAAATTGTTTGAAGCCAGTGATAAAGATAAACTCTTAAAAGAAGACAGAGAAAAAAAGGTAACAAAATAAGATTAACGATAGATTTCTTATTGGAATACAAGTAAGCCAGAAAACAAAGGAGCGACACCTTTAATGAAAAAAAAGCCTGTCAACTTGTAACTCTATATTTTAAAATAAAGGTGAAATAAAGGCTTTTTCAGACATAAGAGCTAGAGAAGTTCATTGCCAGCAAGTCTATATTATAAGAAATATTAAAGAACTTCTGAGGACAATGGCATAAGATAAAAATCTGGATCAACACAGAGGAATGAAAAAAGAGCTGGGAGCTTACAATGGATGGGAAAATATAAAGAGTGAAAACACTGATTTATTTTTAAAATTAAGTTTACAATTATAAACTAACACCCCCCCGACCGTCCATCCCAGACACACACACACACACACACACACACACACACACACACACACAATGCTCAATGTTCACATGGCTTCTCAATGTACCAAACATTTAACGAAAAAGTCATTCCAATTCTGCAGAATCTCTTTCAGAAAACAGAAGAGGAAACACTATATAATCCATCCTATGAAGCCAGCATTACTGTAATACTAAAACCAGACAAAGACATTGTAATAAAAGAAAACTACAGTCCAATAATTCTTATAAAAATTAATGCAAAAATTATTAGCACATTTTATCAAATTAAGCCCCCAAAATATAAAAATTATAATATATCATGATCAAATAGGGTTCATTGTAGGATTGGAAGACTGGTTTAATATTTGAAAATCAATCAATGTAATTCATCATATTAACAGAATGAAAAAGAAAAACCATACGATCTCAATAGATGCAAGAAAAACATTTAACAAAATGCAACATCTATTCCTTCTTAAAAACAAAAAAATTTAGTAGACTATAAATAAAAAGGGTTATTCTCACCCTCATAAAGGGAATCTATGAAAAACCTAAGAACAGATTTGTAAAACTGACACTACCGACTTTATGGCCTACTATAATGTGCCAGTAATCAACATCGTGTAGCATTAGCAAAAGAATAGACAAATAGATCAATGAAACAAAATATAGAGCACAGAAATAGACCCACATAAACATAGTCAACTGGTCTTTGACAAAGGAGCAAAGACAATATAATCAAGCAAAGATATGGCTTTTTAACAAATGGTTCTGAAACAATTAGACTTTCACATGAAAAAAAAAATCTAGATACAGACCTTAAACCCTTCACAAAACTTAACTCAAAATGGATCATAGACCTGAATGTAAAATACAAAAACTATAAGACTCCTAGAAGAGGGGTGCCTGGATGGTTTAGTTGGTTAAGGGTTAAGCGTCTGACTCTTGGATTTCAGCTCAGGTCATGATCTCATTGTTTGTGAGTTTGAGCCCTGAATGGGGCTCTGTGCTGACAGTGCAGAGACTGCTTGGGATTCTCTCTCTCTCTCTCTCTCTCTCTCTCTCTCTCTCTCCCTCTGTCTGCCCCTCCCCTGCTGTGTGCTGTCTCTCTGAATGAATGAATGAATGAATGAATAAATAAATAAACTTAAAAAAATACCTCCTAGAAGATAACATAGGAGAAAACCTAGATGACCTTGGCATGGCAATGACTTTTTAGATACAACACCAAAAGCACAATTCATGAAATAAATAATAAGCTGGACTTCTCTAAAATTAAACGCTTTTGCCCTACAAAAAGCAATGTCAAGAAAATGAGAATCAAGCCATATGCTGGACATACTGGGAGAAATATTTGCAAAAGACATACTTAATAAAGGACTATTCTCCAAAATATACAAAAATTCTTCAAATTCAACAGTAAGAAAACAATCCAATTTAAACATGGGCCCAAAACTTTCACAGATACTTCAACAAACAAGATACACAGATGGCAAATAAACATATGAAAAGATGCTCCAGATCATATGTCATCTAAGAAATGCAAATTTAAACAATAATGAGTTGCCAGTGCACACCTATTAGAATGGCTCAAATCCGGAGCACTGACAACACCAAATGCTGACAAGGACGTGAAACAATAGGAACACTCATTCATTGCCGACAGGAATGCAAAATGCTATAGCCACCTTAGAAGACAGCATGGAGATTTCTTACAAAACTAAACAAATTCATACCATACAATCCAGCAATAGCACTCTTTGGTATTTACCCAAGGAAGTTCAAAACTTACATCCACTCAAAAACCAGCACGGGGATGTTTATAGAAACTTTATTTAAAATTGCCAAATTTGGAACTAACAAAGATGTCCTTTGGTAGCTAAATGGATAAATATAGAACAGTATATTAGCACTAAAAAGAAGAGCTATTATGTCATGAAAAGACGTGGATGGAACTTAAAAGCATATTGCTAAGTGAAAGAAGCCAATATGAAAAGGCTACGTACTATATGAGTCTAACCAAATATCATTTTGAAAAAGGCAAAACTTTGGAGAGAGTAAAATCATTAGTGGTTGCCAGGGGTTGGGTCCAGGGAAGGATGAATAGGCTGAACATGTATTTTTAAGGTAGTGAAAATACTCTATATGATACCATAATGATGGATGTATGTCATTATATATGTATTTAAACACATAGAAGGTACAACACCAAGAGTGAATCCTAATGTAAACTATATAGACACTGGGTGGTTATGACATATCAATGTAGGTTCATCAGGTTGTTTTTTTTTAATTTTTTTAATGTTTATTTATTTTTGAGAGACAGAGTGTGAGCAGGGGAGGGACAGAGAAAGAGGGAGACACAGAATCTGAAGTAGGCCCCAGGCTCTTAGCTGTCAGCACAGAGGCTGATGCGGGGCTGAACTCACAGACCTCTGAGTTCATGACCTGAGCTGAAGTCTGACCAGGTGCCCTGTAGGTTCATCAGTTTTAACAAAAGGAACACTCTGCTAGGGAATGTTGATATTCCACTCTGCTGTGGATGTGTGGGGGCTGGGGTATATGGGAACTCTCTGTACCTTCCTCTCAGTTTTGCTGTGAATTGAAAACTGCTCTAAAAAAATAAAGTCTTAATAAAAAATTAATTCCTAAAAAACTGAAGGACTAACTGATGTCTCTGGCATCAATTATAATAAAGCTACAATAGCCAAATCAGCATAGTATTGGTTTCAATATAGACAAGAGTTCAATAGAAAAGAATAGAGTACAGAAAAGAGGCAAAGACAATTCTGTGGGGAAAGGCAAATGGCATGTATTTATTTGTTAAAAAAGAAGAATTATTTCAATGTATAGCTCACAACATGTACAAAAGATAACACTCAATAGATGACACATATCTGCATTTTAAAAATAATTATTATTTCAATCTACAGCTAATACCATATACAAAAATTAAATTTAATAGAACATAGGTCTAACAGTAAAAACTAAAACCATAACACTTCCATAAGAAAACATAAGAGAAAATATTTCTGATACTGGATTAGACAAACACTTTCCATATAGAAAAAAAATAATAATAAATTGGTCATCATCAGAATGAATAACTTCTTGTCTTTGAAAGATACTAACAGAATAAAGACCAAAGACTAGAAGAAATTATTCCAAAATGACATAGTTGATAAAAGATTTATATCCAGAAAATGTAAGGAATCTTCAAACCTCAGTAATAAGTAAACATACAACAAAAATTTTTAAACTGGGAAAAATAGTTGAATTAGACAAAAAGATATATGGATGGACACGCAGAAATAGGCACACAAAAAATTGCCCACAACAGTAGTCATAAAGTATATGCAAATTAAAACCTCAATGAGATATCATTCAAACCATTCAGATGTCTAATATTTTAAAAGAATAGCCATACTAAGTTTTGTTAGTAATATGGAGCAACCAGAACATTTATATGCTTCTAGTAGAAATGGGAAATGATCAACAAATCTAGAAAAGTTTGGCAATTTGTTTCTTTCCTTTCTTTTGGCACCAAAATTTTTATTTACTTACCTTCCTGCCCTATTTTATTTTATTTTATTTTATTTTATTTTATTTTATTTTATTTTATTTTATTTTATTTTATTTTTAGAGAGAGATGGAGAGAGCACAAGCAGGGGAGAGGGACAGAGGGAGAGAGAGAAAGAATCTCAAGCAGACTCCACACTCAGCACAGAGCCTGACATGGGGCTTGATCCTACAACCCTGGGATCATGACCTGAGCCATAATCAAGAGTCAGACACTCAACCAACTGAGCCACCCATTCAGCCTCTTCCTGCTCTCTTTTAACATTATAAACATTATAAACCAAATGAATCTTTTCAATTCAGGGTAGTGATAGGAACCATCATGTTGCAAATGGTAGCAGATTTATGCCTGCTTTTATGATTCTCTGGACCCTCTCAAGCTCTGGCTGTCACTTCCCTTGTCCTTTTTTGGTTGTCCTTTAACAGTATATTCTAACCCTTGTAACATAGGGAAAGTACTAACCTCATTGTTCTGAGAAATATCTTAAACAAGAAAATGTTCAGCACTAAGCCAAGCTCTCAGGAGCATTCAAACTCCCAATAATTCCTCCCTGCCCTTGATTATAGTTCATGCTCATCTGCCATGTGCTGAAGAAATAGTGAATCAGTAAACTAAGAACATAGGTATAAAGTCCATAGACCAAGGGAGGGTGTAGATGGTAAATTGCATGGACTTTATGACCACCACTGCTGACCTCCAATCTAAGTAAGGACTGACTGAGTGAGAAATTTCAAAACCCTTGAGCTCATGTTTCCCTGTGGGTGTCTCCTGTGTATCTATACCATGACCAGGGCTTGAGGAGTGGCTTCTCAATTCCTCCTGCTACACATGGAACAGTATGAGGGATGCAGCAGAGGCTAAAGACTGAGTGACTAGCCTGGGAGTGGGGTAGGGGGGACAACAGGGGACATTAGCAAACCTGCCTCAAAGTCGGTGCCATTTGCTCTTGGAGAAGAGAGGTGGGACCTTAGCAAGGCCAGCAGCTAAAACACAAACAACAGGCCTGGTTTTCAGTGGCGGTAATGATCAGGCTTAGAGGGGCCCTAATAGGACATGGCCAGGTACTGGACCTGCTTCTCACTCAGTTTGGTCAGCTTCCTATTCAGCTTACCCACTGGGCTTCAGCCATTGCTTCATGTAGCTTCTTGGGCAGGAAGTGGACCTTGACAGAGTACTTGTCTGGGTGGGGCCACAGCTGTATCTGCACCAATACCTGGTTAGTGAATGAGTTGCTCATCACAAAACTGGGGTGGCCCATTGCACAGCACAGGTTGACCAGCTGGCCCTTGGCCAACAGGCTGATACAGAGCCCATTGTTCAGCCAGTAGCGGTCCACTTGGGGTTTGATGTTCGCTTTCTCCACAGTGTTTTCATTCAGCCACCTGACGTCAATCTCTACATCAAAGTGTCTAATGTCAGGCATGATGGAATCATCTTTCATCTGGTCAAAGTGTCAGCTGAGGATAATGTCAATACATCCCTTGGTGATGACAAATGTTTCCCTCCTGACAGGCCTCATCCATAGTGGTCACCTCAAAACTCTCCATGGCAGCCTGAAGTGCATTAATGGATCAATCTCCATGATGATGACACAGGCCCAGAAATATCTCATGGCCTGGGCACAGCCTTTGCCCACATCGCCATAGCCAACTACCACTGCCACCTTGCCTGCAGTCATCATGTCTATAGCCTGCTTGAAGCTGTTATGAGAGACTCCTGGCAGCCATATAGGTTGTCAAATTTGTTCTTGGTGACAGAGTCATTGACATTGATTGCAGGCACCTTCCAGATCCCATTGGCTGTCATCTTGCATTGATTATGGACCCCCTTGTGGGTCTCTTCAGAAATGCCTTGGATGCCTGACAGGAGCTGTGGATGTGAATAAGGTTGGTGAGGTCACTTCTGTCATCCAGAATCATGTTGAGAGAAAGTACATCCTTGACGTATAGCATCTGCTCAATGCACCAGAGGTACTCCTCGTCTGTGTCACACTTCCTGGTGTACACTGGGATGCCAGCCTTAGAACAGCAGTCACTGCATGGTAACTGGGTAGAGAAGATGTTGCAGCTAAACGACTGCACCTCAGCACCTAGAGCTACAAGGGTCTCAATGAGGACCGCTATCTCCATGGTCATGTGTAAGCAGGCAGTGATGCGGGCACCCTTCAGTGGTTTGAAGACTGAGTACATCTCCTGCATGCACATCAGGCCCAACATCTCATTCCCCATGATGTCCAGGGCCTTGCGTCCCCTAGGAAGCCAGACTGATGTAGCAACTTTGTAGAGCAATTTCTCCAACACGCTGGTGGCACACGGAATGATGAACATGGGCAAAGGGGAAAGGCACAGAGTAGACAATACTGGGTGAGGCAAGTTTGACAATTTCTTAAAAATGCGTATCCAAACCTATCATATGAACCAGCCATTCCTTATTAACCCAAGAAAATGAGGTCATATATCCACACAAAGAATTGTGCACATGAACACTTTGTTCATAATCATGATCAAAAGCTGGAAGCAACAAAAATGGCCATGCACAGATGAATGGATGAACAAACTGCAATCCACACACTGCAATACTACACAGCAATGAAACCAAATGAACTATTAATACATGTGATAAAATAGATAAGTCTCAAAATAATTACATTGAATGAAAGAAACCATACAAGAAAGAATGCATACTAGAATTGTATAAAGTTCTTGGAAGTATAAACTAGAACACAGTGAGAGAACTATCAGTAGGTGCCTGGGGCTGGGGAGCGGGCTGGAAATAAATAAGAAGAGGGATGATAAAAGAGAAGACTTTGGGGGATAGAGACTATGTTCATTATCTTGACTGTGTGATGGTGTCACAGTATATACACATTTTGAAACTTAACATATTTGTAAACTTTATAGTTTATTATATTTCAATTATTCTTCAATAGGGCTGTAAAAGAAAGGGATAAAGATGTATAGCATACAGCAGGAAAATTCATTAAGATAAAAAATGGAGATTTTAAAAATATGGGATAATTACTTACCTGAAATTTTCAGTATTTTTATTCCAAATGAGACTAAAAACTCCATTGAGTGTTACATCATAGTCATTTCATATATAAGTAGTATTGAGCACCATGTGTGGCACACGGTGGTTACTTAATAAATATGGGTAAACTGAGTATGTTTACCATTTAATTTACAGAATAAAGAACACTGTGGAAGGAAGCATATTTAAAACTGACTAGCTGGTGATTGTTTAAACACCATCATTAAGCTGTCTCATTTCTAGGTCCTTAGAATAAATAAACAACATCTCTCTCTGTGCGTTGTTGGTTTAAAGAACTTCAAGTTTAAGGAATATGATGTGCACTGGGGTGCCTGGGTGGCTCAGTCGGTTAAGCGTCTGACTTCAGCTTGGGTCATGGTCTCACAGTTTGTGAGTTCAAGCCCCTCATTGGGCTCTGTGCTAACAGCTCGGAGGCTGGACTCTGCTTCGGATTCTGTCTCTCTCTCTCTCTCTCTCTCTCTCTCTCTCTCTGCCCTTCCCCCACTTGCACTCTCTCTCTCAAAAATAAATAAATCTTAAAAAATAAAAAAAAGGGAATATGATGTGCACTAACATGCAAATTATTTTTCCATTTTGTAGAAAGAAGAAAGTGATTAAAAATTAAGAATCAACTTATTGGAGTCAATCCCTTTAAACATCTTAAATCACATTCATTCTTTTATTCTACTCCACTTCCCAACCCTGCCACGGAAGAGATAAAAAAGTCAAACCTTTTCTTCCCACCTACAATACAGTGGCTATACCAAAAGACCTAAGCAGCAAGGGCTCCAAGCAATACTTTAACTCCTCCTATCAAAAACATCTATTTGTTCTGCCCATATTCATTGGATAAATCTCAAATTATACCAATTCAATTGAGATGCAGCTATTTTTAGATGTAAGTATACTTCTTTTATATTGCCTCAATTTCCCACATAAGTTAGGGAAAAGGTAAAATAAAGCAGACCTGCATTTTTCAAATTCATTGTAAATTCCCCATACTCCAATTTACAGTAGGGCAGACTGAAGACATAATTCTTCACAAAATGTTTTCATTGTAAAAAGCATATACATCTATCCTGCTTATGGATCCAAAACATGCCTTTATTAACTTTTCAGAAGCTATGTTTGATGTACAAACAGAATATTGCATTTGAAGCAGTCACACCTTCTCTTTAGATATAATGGATATTTCAACTTTAAGGAAAAAAAAGTCCCTTCTTTCAATTAGGCAAATATATTTAATGGAAGAGACAGAAAATTATGACAACATTTTTGCAAGTGTAGTTTCATTTTGAAGTAAGATTTTCTTTTCTTCCAGAATTAACCTTATTGAGCTGTTTCCCTGTCTTGCCTTTCAACTGAAACTGTATGTCTTCAAGGAATATATTGGTCATGGGTTAAAAAAGAACTGTCAAGTTGGCTTTTTACACATGATGAAATAGAATATTGCAAATCCCTTAAATCATTTCCCAAATCAGAAGAACAGATGGTGCCTGAGAGCAGAGCCCCAGCCTGCCATTTCCCTGGGATTTCAACCAGTGCTTAACTGTGTGAGACAGTAAGTGCCTCATTCTGCTGGTCTGGAGTAGTTTGCTGGGGCTCAGAGAGAACACCACCAACAGTGTCTGGAACAGAGTAGGAAGCTGTGCCCAGAAGATCCATGTTTTTAAGAGTACAGGTTTCAGTGGAGTTTTTTGTTTGTTTATCCCTCTTAACTCTGAAGATAACAATGTAGTAAAGAGGACAGCAGATTAGGAATTGGGGGCTTAAGCTCCATGTATGGTCTACCCCATTAATTAGGAATGTGACCTTTCCAGTGGCTTCTTGCCAAACACCTATTCCAAACATATTTGCCTATTATTAAGGCCTTTTCTATGTTTGTCAAATAAAACAAGAAAAAGCCCTTTCTTCAAAAATAAATAAATAAATAAATAAATAAATAAATAAATAAATAAAACAAGAGGTAAATTAGCAAACTGCATTTCTTTCTTTTCCTCAGCCAACATTTTAATCATGTTGTTGTTTACATTTTCTAGTGATCAAAGCAAGCAGAGTGAAGTTTGAAAATTGATAATTGGTTGTATATATTTTCATTTAGCATGGCTTGAGAGATCTACAGTCTGGACTCTGGCTCCAGCATCTTGCATACTACAATCTCTCTCTCTCTCTCTCTCTCTCTCTCTCTCTCTCTCTTCAGACTCTTAGTAAGTGAAACTCCTTTTGTCTGAACATCTCTTCTCTCCCCAAGGCTGGCTCTCCAGGACCCATCAGATCTCAAACATTCCCTCACTGTGGGCTTTCCAAAAAATTGTACCTAAAGTTGACTTTCCATCCAAGGTCTTACAGACCTTATTCTGCCACTTTATAACACTAGTTACAGGAAATTTTTATTTCTATTTTTTTCCCATTAGACTGTAAGCTCCATCAAAGAAGAAAACACATCGATAAGTGTTACAGACTAAATGTTTATATCACACCCCTCCCCCAAATTCATATGTTGAAGCTCTAATCCCCAATATGATGGTAATTGGAGGTGGAGCCTATGGAAGGTAATGAGGGTGGGCCCCCATGAGGGGATTAGTCTCCTTATAAGAAGGGAAAGAAAGGCCAAAGATCACTCTCTCAGCCATGTGAGGACACAATAAAAGGTGGTCATCTGTAAGCCAGAAAGTGAACCACCAGAAGACAGGGAACCTGGGTTCTTATCCTACATGTAATGCTTGGTAAAGGTCTATTGGGGAAGAAAATTGCAGTTTCCTCAAGCACTAGATCAGACAGTTTAAGTAGATGACTTCTAAGTTTTTTCCAGATTCATAAATCTAAAAGAAATTAGGAAACAATGCAACAGCAATTATCAGATTAAAGAGAATGACCTCTTCATAACAATCATATATATTTAGGTATACATATAATATAGATAGATTGAGACACAAATATATAGAAAGGTATACAGATATAGATAGGTATAGATATAGATATTTCTCTAATTACCACATCAGGGTACCCTAGATATAGCCATGTCCAGAAAACAGAAAAATGAAGAAAAAGAATTTAGTCTTCTACAGGAAGAGAGGGGACATTTAAATAATTAAAAATAATATAACTTATAGATATTTATATTTACAGATATAAATATCTATTATATCATCTATGGGTATTGATTTTTGTTGTCTTCAAAGAAAAATAATCTTTAAGACATAGCCACTTTTGCTAATGATGCTATATCATTGCTTAAAACCTTTTTGGAAAAGTCTCCCTTGGACTTGCTTTAACAATCAGCTTAACAACAATGCAAATAAATCACAGTCATTACTTATATTTTTGGCTGCAAATTTTATTGCTTAAAGTGGTCATCTAACTTATTTACCTTATGGCTTTTAAATTATTCCTGAAGTTAAATTTACCCTGAAATAAAAAATATGCTATAAATGAAGCTATTCATTCAGCCAACCAGTCATATTTCATTCCATAAACTTACATAGAAAATCTTTTAAAAATATTACGCCACTAGGACTGAAAATTACTTCAAAATAGAAATTGCTTTGTGGTAAACTGTCATAGATTTTTGTTATGTTTGTTGAACTTGGGCCTCCTCTCTTTCCCTCATGTCTCATACTCAATGCATTAGGAAGCCTCTTAGCTTTAATATTGAATATATCCTGAATATGAATCATCTTGCCATTTCTTTCCCAGCATCTTAGACCAATCTACCATCACATATTGCCTGTACAACTGCAATAGCCTCTTAGCTGATCATAGATTTGATAGATATTAAAATTAAGATTTAAGCACTGTATCTGGTCTGTATTCTTTTTTTAAATTTTTTAAAATTTATTTTTAAAAGAGACAGACAGAGAGAGAGAGAGAGAGAGAGAGAGAGAGAACAAGTGGGAGAGAGGCACAGAGAGAGGGAGACATAGAATCCAAAGCAGGATCCAGGCTCTGAGCTGTCAGCACAGAGCCAGACCAGAGACTCAAACTCATGAGCTGTGAGATTTTGACATGAGCTGAAGTCAAATGCTTAACTCACTGAGCACCCAGGAACCCCTGCTCTGTATTCTTTAAAAATGTCAAAATCAGGGCATCTGGCTGGCTCAGTCAGTTAAGCCCAGCTTTGGCTCAGAGCCAGAAGCCTACTTCAGATTCTGTGTCTCCCTCTCTCTCTGCCCTTCCCCTGCTCTCTCTCTCTCTCTCTCTCAAAAATAAATAAACATTTTTATGAATAAATAAATAAACAAATAAAAAATAAAAATGTCAAAGTCATTGTATTAGTCATCTCAGACTGCCATAACAAAATACCATACACTGAATGGCTTAAGCAGCAGAAATGTATTTTCCTACAGTTCTGGAGGCTAGAAGTCCATGATCGAAGTGTCTGCTGGGCTGGTTTCTAGTGAGAGTTTTCTGCCTGGCTTGCAGATGGCTACCACCACTCTGTGTCTTCACACGGCCTTTCTTCTGTAGGTATGCAGAACAAAATAGAGAAAGCTCTCTGGTCTCTCTTCTGTTAAGAACACAAATCCTACTGGATCACAGCCCTACCCTTTGACTTCACTCAACCTTAATTACTTCCTTAGAGGATCCATCTCCAAATACAGCCACACTGGGGATTAGAGCTTCAAGGTACGAATTTTGGAAGAACACAAACATTCAGTCCATAACAGTCAAAAAAGAAAAAAGAAGAAGAAGAAGAAGAAGAAGAAGAAGAAGAAGAAGAAGAAGAAGAAGAAGAACCATCCTGTATTAAAAGAGATTAAGAGACATGGCAACTAAAGGTAACACATCATCCTAGATGGGATATTATTGGAACAATTGGCAAAACTCAAATAAAGCCTAAAAAGTAAATATTAGTACTGAATCAATGTTAATTTCCTGGTTTTGACAACTGCACTATGGTTATAAAAGAGAATATACTGTTTTAGGATAAATAAATATGGAAGTATGGAAATAAATATGGAAGTATGTAGTTGTAAAAGGGCATCATGCATACAATTTACAAATGGTTCTAAAATACAAACATACCCGGGGTGTCCAGGTGGTTCAGTCTGTTGAGCCTCCAACTTGGGCTCAGCTCAGGTCATGATCTCATGGTTTGTCAGTTCAAGCCCCACATGAGGCTTGCTGGCTTGCTGCTGTTATCACAGGGCCCTTGGGATCCTCTGTTCTCCTCTCTCTCTCTCTTTGCCCCTCTCCCGCTAGCACTCATTCTCAAAAATAAATAAACATTTAAAAAATAATAATAATAAAATACAAACACACACATAAACAATAAAATAAAATGCACACACAGAAAGAACACAAAGCAAAGAAATGTTAACATTTGAGAAATCTGGGTGAAGGTATGTGAAATATTTTGTATAATTTTTGCAATTTTTCTTTAATTCTGAAATTATTTCAAAATATAAAGTTTGCAAAGAATGTAATTCCATAGGTCTTCTTAAGTTAGAGAAACCTACTTGATTTTTCACAGCAGGAATGGTAAGTTGCTACAGATAAAGAAGGCATTTGCTGGTGTGGGGGTGAATACAGAAAATTAGCTCAGCTGGGTTTGTAGAGTTTTTACTTTTGGAACTGTTCTAATAACAAAAATTCAACAGAGTAAATTATAAAGACCTAATTGGCTTTATTACATTCTTCATGAATCAGGAAGCATTCCATCTAGCAAGTAGATGGGCACTCTGAGGTGTACAAAAATGGGAGGTTTTTATAGTTAAGAGGGTGGGTGAAGAAACTTACTAGCAAAAGAAAAGCATTATTTCAGGCAAGACTTTCCCTTAGAGGAAAAAGCAAGGTGTCTCATCAACCAGGTTACCTCATCTTCCTTGGAGGGACGGAGAGGGCCCCTGTAGCAGACTCTTTGGAGCTGATTGAAAAATTCCTGACTGACCAGTTAAGATTACATTTCTGGGGGAGGTAAAAACTGCATTAGCAGGTATCAAGCCCAAGTTTGAGAACTCAGTCTGACACCATTCTGCGTCTTCTCTTAAACACAACATACTCCATATGGAACACATATATATTTTAAAAAAACCTTTTAATGGTTATGTTCAATAAATGGTAGGTCATTGATGTTATAACTATAAAAAGTATAATACAGCCCCTGAGAATAAGGTAAACAGTAGAATGATTTGAAATAAAGGAATAATTATACATTTTGTTTCTGTGGTCCTCAACCACAGGCAAATTATGTACCCCAAGAGACATTTAACAATGTCTAGAGATATTTTTGTTTGTCATAACCCTGGGGTGGGGAGGGATGCTACTTCCATATAGTAGATAGAGGCTAGGGATGCTGCTAAGCATCCTAGAATGCACTGGGCAGCCACTCCCAGCAAGTACTTATCTGACCCAACTGTCAACAGTGCCAGGTTGAAAAACCCTGCTTACTCAAGGATCACTAACTGGTTTCTTTCAAATCTGCCCTAGTAAATTTGCAACAAAATCTTGTGTACTATGCCTCTAGATATGTAAGCCTTGGAATTGCATAATCCACCATTTCTACTCAATACTGAAAAAAAGAAATTGTCTTTATTATGTTGTTTGTCAGACTGATGAATTTAGTTTAGCCTTTTAATGTAAATTGTAGCATTCAATGGATCATTTACACCACTAGTTTGAATTAATGACTTAGTCTTGGGTCAACTTAAGCACAAGTCATTATCTTTCCCTGATGATTCAAAGCTCTAAGGGAGGAGCGACCATAATGTTTATTTTGCTTTATAAAAACAAGCGTCGCATATGGATACAAGATTTAGAAATAAGTTTTTTAAATGAGTTTTTTCTTTCCCCACTCTGTTTTTCCTCCCATTATTCTAATCCACTAGAATGCCCTTATCCATCCACCTATGCCTCTTCTCAAGATCTTAATCATGATTCAATTGAATATTAAATGCCACCTCTTCCAAGAAGCTTCTGGAATTATTCCAATTTGAATTAATGTCTCCCTTATTAATGTACCAAAAGCACAGGTATGGAAAATTCTATTATGAAACACTGCATAGAATTATTTTGGATGTTAATTTTTCCCCTTACTATGTTAAAAATCCCAGAGGAAAGGGACAATGTCACTCATTTTCCTATTCTACATGTCACCTAACATAGTGTCTCAAACACTGTATGTTCTTGGTTAATATTTTTTTATTAATTATTTTGAACACTGATGACGTTGACGATATTCAAAGCAGCATGTCAGTAAATGATACGCATTTGGAAAATCAGTAGGACAAACAAAAAGGTAAACTTGATAATAGAAATGGGCAAGTGATATGAATAAGAAATCATAGAAGAAATACAAATGGTTAAAAAACATTTTCAACTTCAATGGTAATTTATTACAATTAAAGCAATAATCATAACAAAACTCCTCTTATTCTATGCCAGGAACCACACTAAGCACTTAACACATGTGAACTCAGGGCACTTGGGTGGCTCAGTTGGTTAAGTGGCTGACTCTGGATTTTGGCTCAGGTCATGATCTCATGACTTTTGAGATGGAGCCCCGCATTGGGCTCTGCTCTGACAGCATGGAGTCTGCTTGGGATTCTCTTTCTCCCTCTCTCTCTCCCTTCCCTGCTCACATGTGAGCACACACATGTGCTCTTTCTCTCCCAAAATGAACAAATAAACTTTTAAAAAAAAACATACAGACTCATCTAATCCTCACAACTTTATGCAGCATACATATATGATCCTCCTTTTACAGGGAAGGGAACTGTGACACAGAAAGAACAAGTAATTTGCCCCAAGTCTTGTGGAAGTAACAAAGCTGGTATGCAAACCTAGTTAGTCTTGCTCCAAAGCTCAAATACTTAACCAGATTATGCCATTCTGTCTACAAATTTGATAAATATCTATTCCATTATAATATATATAAGAAAACCTAAATACATGTTTTTATATTAGATAAAATTGTTAGATGTTAAATGCCAGGAGAAAGAATCAGATAAAAGTCATAGAAAAACCTTTAAAGCCCAAGCACTTTGTTTTTCATATGTTGTAGTGGAATAGGGATCAATTTTGATTGAATTAATTCAATCAAATTAATCTCACTTAGAATCTTTATGTCTTATAGTGCCTCTGACAATCTGATTTAGACTGTGAATATCTACATCCAGGCATACTGAGAAAGAAAGTAACAGGAAAGAGAAAGATAACTCTCAACCAAAAAATACAAACAAACATTTAAAAAAAGAAAAATTCCTTATTCAGTTTAAGTTTGTGTTTGTGTGAAAGGTTAAAATAAATCAGGCAACTCAACTGCTTTTGGGACTTGGAGAATTCTTAGGTATACACCATACACATAAAGACCAGTTGTCACATTAACCACGACATTCACTCTCTCTGGGATAGTTTGATATATTTAAAGGTTGAGTAATAACTTTGGACTTGAGCATATAGTAACGTTTCACACATAAAAATGTTCCCTATATTTCTGGGGGGGGGGGGTTGATTTGTCTTGTTTTTAATTGTGAAGTACAATTGCTATTTTTATTTCAAAACCATAAAGCAAATCATAACCAATAAAATTGACATTAGGTTTTTCTCTTCCCTTTAGAAAACTTTGCCCATCCTAGATACATTGATTGTTATCTGCTTTGTCTGACCCTTTACTTAAGAGTCATTATCTCACATTTAGTTCTCTTACACAGTGTGCAAAAGAAAGTACTAAATAAAAAGGTTAATGTATATTATTTGAGTAGATAATTTGCAAGATTATTGAAGGGGACATTCCGTACTCTCCCCACAGAGAAAGGCAACTAAAAGAACTATTTTACATTATTTTAACCAACATAAATTGTGATTATGTAGGACAAAGTACAAATATAAATCACTTTTCTTTTCCTTGCCAAAAGTTTGTAATTCTGGTACCAAGGTAATTTATCTTCACTATTTCCTGGGAAGTAGAAAAAACAGACAAGTCACACCTCATTGACCTTGGATATTTCTAACTAAAAAATGAATTGCCAACAAGTTGATAGAAATATGAGGAGCTATCACTTTGGGCTTATGAGAGAGAATAGCCCATGGTCAAGACAGAAAACCTGAGTTCTGAAATGCAAACCCATTTTCTCTGAAATCTTGACCAACTCATATAACCTAGCAGTATTTACTTCTTCATCTATAAAATTAGATGACTGGACTCTGTCAAAATTTCCAGAACCTTTAACACAAACAAGTACTTACATAGCAGAGAACAGTCTATACTTTTATTTATTGTTAAAGGTACACAAACATGTGACCAAGAGCTCTTCCTGTATGTTTAAGAAAATACCTTTCTTGGGGCGCCTGGGTGGCTCAGTCAGTTTAGTGTCTGACTTCGTCTCAGGTCATGATCTCGCAGTTCACAAGTTTGAGCTCCACATTGGGCTCTGTGCTGACAGCTCAGAGCCTGGAGCCTGTGTCTCCTTCTCTCTCTGCCCCTCCCCCACTCTCACTTTGTTTCACTATGTCTCTCAAAAATAAATAAATGTAAAAAAATTTTTTAAACAAAACAAAACAAAACAAAAAAAGAAAATACCTTTCTTTAGTGTTTGTTCTTTGAATACGCTGTTAGTTACTTGAGTTTTTAATCCTTTCAACAATCCATGAGAACGTGAGCAAGCCGCTTGACCCTCCTGTGCCTTAATTTATTTCTCTATAAAATCAAATGATAAATGTACCTCCACATAAGGTTGCTGTCAGAATTGAATGTGTTAATGAATATAAAGCTTTTTAAAAATAATGCTTTACATATATAAAGTGCTCAATTAATGTTAGCTCTTATTTGTATTAATCCCATCTTATAGATAAGAAAACTGAAGTCTACAAAAGTTAATGAACATGCCCATGCCCCAACGTCATACAGTTTGAAAACAGTAGAGGTAGGGCTTGAACCTAGGTATTGACTCCATACCCCATATCTACACACTGCTCTATTCTGTCTCCCTTCAAACATCCTGAACTAAGTAATGAAGAAAAACTATTCTGTTTTGCAGATTTGTTGACAGAATGCAGAGAGAAGATATAAAAGAAGTTACAAATTACTTTAGTAGATATTATGTTAACAGAAAATAAGAGACCCCTAAACTTGTTTTACAGAATGGAGGCTGAGAAATCATATTCCTACAGTAAATGTTGTAGCTACAGGATTTTCCTTGTTACCGGTGGACAAACATCCAGAGATGTGAAGAGGGAAGACTGCCATAAATTGACGCTGAATTATCAAACCAAACCATGAAGAAAATGCCAACAAGCCCTAAATGAATTTTTCTGCAAAGATTTAATAAATGCAGTTTCATAAATACTGTGCAATGTAAGGTATAAATTATGCTGCTTTCTCCCCAAAATTAGTTTAAGTGCAAGCTGGAAGGATTCCATGTGCTTAGGCTGATATAAAATTCAGTAAATACAGAACCTTTAAAAGGAAAGAATATAATAAAAAAGACTTCTAAAGATTATGTGAATACTGTAATTATCTGTGCATAAATGAAAGCATTTTATCTTTTTTGTGCCTAAAGAGGAAAATAAATACCAATAAAATATGTCCCCATAGGAAAATTATTTCCAAAACCACTTTAAGAAATGGCAGCACTTCCCATATATAAGTATTTGGACTCTTAGGTTTAAATTTTGAATGTATAACATTGATTTTGACATATACATTTTAATACCCCTCTTTAAAAATATTTTGGATTTCATGTATAAAATTATACATAATTTATACAATAAGTGGAATGTAGATCCACAAAGCTGGTTTAAATAGAAGCTCCACTTTCATCAGTGATAGAAAACGAGATTTATATGGAGACAGTTATGGAATAATATATAATTAAGAGTTAAAGTGGTACTCGGTAGTTAGAATAAAGGCTAATACCAGATTGAACTTAATCAGACTGGGATATACATTCCTGCTCTATTTCTTGCTACTAGCTATATGACCTTAGGCAAGCTGCTTAACACTCTTCATGAGAAAAATCAGAATGACAACAAAATCCACCTGACAGATTTAGGAGAATTAAATGAAGTAATATTTATAAAGTACTGAGAATACCATCTGGCATATAGTTATATATTCAATAAATATCAGTTAATATTACTATTTAGTGGTAATATTGATGCCTAAATTAAAAATGCCACATGTGGAAATGAGGTCAGAAGATTTCAAGAGCAGGCAAATTATAAAGTTGTTGCTCTGGAACAGTCATCTAGTATCCACATATACAAAATAGAACAGATAAAACAGGGCCATCACTGCAATGGCAATCACTGGAACTCATTGTATTGCAGAGACCCCAGCTCTGCAGACATGCCCGTTGGGCCCAATCCTTACTGTTGGGCTTTGCTCCCTACAATACCTGCAGCTCATTTTTTAAATATAAAGCTACACAATTACCTAGCCGACATCAAATGGGATATATTATTAAGACAAATGTGTACAGAACACTTATTGAAATTATTCTTACCGTGGAAAACAAGCTGAATTGTACAAAGGGATGAATCTATTTGAAAAAATAATTAAAGTCATAAATATCTAAACCCCAGGAGGAATCTGGAATCACAGATATCTCAGTGGGCTGCATAAAAGCAAATTGGACTCTACTTTTTGCAAATGAATATCAAGGGATATTCTGAGAAAAACATGCAGTCTGATAATACAAAAGGATATGTTAATTTTCCTCTTCTGTCTTCTCATCTTTGGAGATGATCTACAATCCCTTGTACATAGCAGGCATTTAATAAACGTTTGTTAAATAAATGATTCCATTAAGTATCCGTATTAGGTTGCTAAGGATACAAAACAAAAAACACAGCCTCAGAATTTCAGCTGGAAGAAATAAAGATCATTTAAGTGTAATTTGCATGCTTACCATATTAAATTTAGACAGGTAAAGAGAATTATTCAGGGTCACTCAGCTAATTAGTGACAGCGCGGCTACCAGAAATCAAGCCTTAATTCCCAATTTAACTGGGAGACATGTGTGATTCAAATTAAAGCTGAAATTGTAAAAACATGTGTTGAACTATAACGTATCAAGGATTTGTCAGTAGGCTCACATCAAGTAAAAGTTATTGAAAATAAAAGTAGTGCTTCTATAATGTTCTACAAGCAGTGGAAAGATCTCTGAAGAAGGCATATAGGGATCTTCTAGTACTGAGGTATAGGTCTATGTGATTCTCAATAAAGGGACTGACATGAATAACTCAATCTAATCCCCCCAAAATATATTACATACCCACTATATTTCTTGCACTGGGCTAGCAGCTGAGAATATAAGGAGAAATAAAATGCAGGTTATGCTATGATGGACAGATGTATAGCAAGGGGTAAACACATAGACTGTTGAGACAAACTGTGTTGTACTCCTGGCTCTACCATTTACAAGCTACATGACCGTGAAGGTTTATTAAATCTCTCTTGGCTTCAGTTTCCTACTTCACAAATCGGTAATTATGATAGGATTATACCTTATTTATAGAGTTATGAAGACTAAGTTATTATGTATATAGCACTTAGAATAAAGCCTGTCATGGTTCTACAAATATTAGTCATTATTATTAACCACAAGGAATCTATAATCTGACAGGGATAATAAGACTATATATGTAATTACCACAAGCTACCATAATGTTAAGTTACCAAATTAAAGCACAAAAATTTATCATAAGAGTTTAGAAATCACTTCATTTCCAACAATAACAAAAAAACGGTAGGAATTAACAGGAATATCCTTTTCCTCTGAAGGGTGTAATGATTGCAAAAGGAGAAGGTGAGGAGAAAAGCCAGAAAAAATTAGTAAGATAAGTTATGAAAAAGTGACTGTTATGTTTAGAAATATGATGGTCTAAAAGTCATTTTCAACCTGTTGAGAAATTTGTGCCCATGGAAGGGACAGGAAAATTATAAAAAGATTGTAATCAGAAAGATAGTGAGAAAATATGAACAGTAAATATGAGCCACATTTTAAAATTTATTTATCGGGGTACCTGGGTAGCTCAGTGGGTTAGATGTCTGACTCAATTTTGGCTCAGGTCATGACCTCAAGGTTTGTGAGATTAAGCCCTGCATCAGGCACTGACAGTACAGTGCCTGCTTGTGATTCTCTCTCTTCCTCTCTCTCTGCCCCTCCCCCACTCACGCGTGCTTGCTCTCTCTCAAAATAAATAAATATTTAAAAACAATTAATTTATTTATTGACTCACTCGCTCCTAGTTAAATAAAATATGAGGGTTTACTGCACACAATATTCCCAGCATGGTGGCAAATGTCTACTTCAGAGGTAAACAGCCATATGATCCTGCCTTTCTAGATCTCAGCGTGTAGAAGAGGGTTCTCAGGAGAGGAAACAACAAATGTGGAGGACCTGAGAAGTCTAGCATTAATGTAAATAAAAAGATAAGATCATGCCTTAAAGCACACTATCTATAAGTGTAAGTCATCGTAAGAGAAGCAGGTGCTGGGGCTGTTAACTTCAAGAGACGGAGGACGTATATCCGAAAAGGAAATGTGGTGATGTTAAATATGCATTCCTACAAAATATGGTAGAAGGAAAGAAAAGGAAGGGAAGGGAAGAAGGGACTGATTTTAGTTAAATACAGTGAGGTACAGTTGAAGATAATAAACATTGGTGGGGAGGAAGATGTGAGGGCAGGGATGAAAAGGGGAACACAAATAATCAAGATCTACCTGAGCTTATACTAACAGAACAAGTAGGTGACTGCCAGTGAATAGAATTCTCTTAGGTAATCCCTGAAATCTGTTCCAGTTCTTTGATTCTATGATACCCTCCAAGAAGAAGGGCATAGCACATCTTAGAACGTACAACATAATGTTTCAATGTGTGTAATTAATGAGCAATACTCTATTCTTAAGGTGTGGCCTTAGTGACCCATTTAGATTTATAAGTTTCTGGTTTCTGTAATTAAACATAGCTGCTTAACCTCAGTTGTCAAACCAAGAGCTTCTGGAGACTTCTAATTAACATACCTACTGGAAATCAATGGGAGTTATGACAAGTATGTGCCACTAACTGCCAAGACTGATTTCATCATTTGAGCCCTAGAAAGTAAATTTACTTTTGAGCCCTAGTAAGTAAATTTAGTTTTCAAGAATAAATTTCATAAGAAGATAATCAAATTTTTAAAAATATGTCCTAAAAGCATATGCTGACACTATGATAATAAAGTATCTTGTTTGTAATTGTGATGCTGCATAGCTTACTGGGTCCCCGAGGCTGGAAAAGCTGTTCAATATTTGCCACATACCCAGTCAGGTTGGTCTCATTACAATCAAGCACGATGATTTAACACTGACGGTCATTAGAGTTACAAGGAGCAGAGCACATCAATCTCTTGTCAGAGGGCCATATGCTCTGTATGATGTACAAGCCTTGCAAAGGAACTTCTGCAAGGCCTAAAGAATGTCCTTAGACTTATTGATAAGGGCTGTAAACCATATCAGCAAAGAATTCTAAGATTTTATTCTCCAAAGTAAGAAAGAATGGGGAAAAAAATACGCGATACGGCACACACACACATTAACAAAACTCTAGTCGTTAGACTATAGAGATGAGAAAAACAGAGAATCTCTTTTACAGAATTGTAAAGAGTATAGCCCTCTTTCTTTTCTGAGATAACTATAGAGACTTCTAGTTCCAATTAGGATGTAACAATAGATTCCATGGAAGACTCTGCTCCCACTGCAAACATTAATTCTGTAGAAAAGAGGAACAATTAACTGAAACATCATCAGGTATCAGAAACAGGAGAGCTCTATGAGGGAGCAAATCTGTTACAAAACATTTTTTTTCTGTAGTAGAGTTACCAAAAACCCTATTCTGTGAGGGCAGTTCCCAATTCTGAGTTCGAGGCGACGGTAGCTTGGCCCACAAAGTGGTATTCCACTCGGGGAAAGAGAAATCAGAAAAACTTTTGATAGTCATGCAGTGCTAGAATTATTTAATAATTTGGGAGTGCCATCAATCCTAAACATGTAATTAGATTTTCCCCATGATACATTTATTATCTTTCAGGAAGGAGATAGTGACTTGCCAGGTTCTCAGTACAAACCCTAGACAGGACACAACAAAGGAAAGAAAATTCAAAGGTAGAGTCTCCACAAACTTTCAATCCATCCCTGATCCAACCGAGGCCCAAGCTAGATTGAATAGTCAGCCCCTCACCCTCCCTGCTTAATAAAGGAAAGCAGTCTTTCAGGTAAAAGATAATGTCATTCGGAGCTTCAACACAGTATCTGTTTAAACACAAAACACATAATACAGTTAAAGAGTACTAGACTTTTGGCAAAGATGCAGAAAGTGTGACTGATAATCAAGAGAAAAACAAAGAAAAGCAAACTGAGAGACTGTAGTAGCCAGCTACCAAGATACTCCTCAGTGATGTCTGCCTCCTGGTATTTCACCCTTGTGTAGTGAGTGCCCACCCTGATTAGTGTTGATTTTGTAGCCAACAGAATTTGGCTGAAATGACAAGTGTGACTTCCACTATTAAGTCATAAAAGTCTTTATAGCTTCTGCTGTACTGCTTTATTCACTCCAGGGTAAGCCAGGTGTCATGTCATGAAGATTCCCAAGCAGCTCTGTGGCAATCCATGTAAAGCCTCTTGCCATAAGCCAGTAAGGAACTGAACAGTCCTACTATCTGCTATGTGAGAGCACCATCTTGGAAATGGATCCTCCAGTTCCAGTCAAAGCTCCAGACAACTGCAGAACTGGCTGCTAGCTTGACTGCAACTGAACAAAAGCTATCAAGTTAGAACTATTCGGCTAAGCAGCTCCTAAATTCCTCACCACCACTACTGTGTGAGATATAAACAATTTATTACTATTTTAAGCTACTAAGTTTTGGAGTGATTTATTATGTGCAACAGATAAACAGATTTTGGTACCTCAAAGTGGAGTTTCTCCATGGCAAAAAGAAAAAGAAAAAAAAAAAATCAGGAAGTGTCTTTGGAAAGAAGGGAATGCCCAGAGAGTGGGAAGAATCTAGAAGGACTTTGAGAAGAAGGTTAGTGATATCTACAAAGCTTTGAAGAAATAGAGAGTACAAAAGTAATGGCCTTTTCAGAAACTGTCAATAGGGGGAATATAACCCAACTTTCTAAAAATGATACTAATCTGGATAAAGAGCCTGCAGAATTCATTAGAATCTTCTTCATGTCATGCCTTTGCAACATTTTACAGATTATTTGTCAGCAGAGACCCAGTGTAAGCACATTTCCGCTCTCGCTTGACCTGAAAAAGGGAAACCAGTCCTAAGGTCCCCATGCGGGAGATACTAAAGGAGCTGCCCAAAAACCCCTGTTTATAAACAGAATTTCATATACAGAATTTTGTGCAGAGATCTCTTCTACATTGACTTGCATTTTCCCTAAGTTAAAAAATTGCAAAGTCTTTGAAATAAGTATACTTCATTCTGGGCACTTGTAAAAGTACATTATGGTTAAAAAAAAATCTTGAGAAATTTCTTAGTGAAATATTATCTGAAAAGTATTGTTTCTTTGGTATTAGGTAATTTGTATTTAAAAGACACTTTGATTGCCTAGTTCATCTTATGCACTTAGTGATGAATAATAAATATACTACTCAATGATTCACTCGAGCCCAATAAACGGACACTAAAGGAAGAAAAGTATACATGGGTCGTTTTCCTATTGTCATAGAAAATGAGTTCATTTTTGGCTGTTAATTAGGGACATTAAGAAGCTTACGTTTCCTGGGGCACCTGGGTGCCTCAGTTGGTTGAGTGTCTGACTTCAGCACAGGTCATGATCTCACGGTTCATGGGTTTGAGTCCCACGTCAGGGTCTGCACTGGCATCTCGGAGCCTGCTTGGAATACTCTCTGCCTCACTCTCTCTCTACCCCTCTCCCACTCACACTCTGTCTTTCAAAATAAATACATAAACTTGAAAAAAAAAAAGAAGTTTATGTTTCCTGAGTGTAGGCAGAATTTAACATGATACAGTGCTAATTATACCACATGATCATCTTACCAGTGATAGCTGCACAAATAACATTTGATTTGGCCTCTAAATATAAAGTGTTAAAAAGTTTTTTTTTTCCTGGTAGCCAATTTCATATCCATTAAAAGAGAAAAGACCATATGACAGCAATGTGAACTTTTGAGATGCAATTATGGTAAAGACATTTTGATTTAGTGAATTTAAAATACAGCAGGATAAGTTTAACACACCAACTTCCAAAGAAAGATATACCAACTCTTGCTTTTGTAACTGATTGAATCCAAGTGTGTTCTGCTCGCTGCACAACAGGCCAATAAGTTGAGAAACAAGACGTCGGGCTAAGGAAAATGACTTTATTTGAAAATCCAGCAAACTGAAGAGATGGCCGACTGTGGTCCTAAAGCAGCACACTTCAATCACCACCCCTTCCATGAAATTCCAGCTTCTTTTATATTAGGGAAAAGGAGAAGAAGGAGGAGATTGGTGTCAAAAGGTTACAGACATCTGTAGACATTAAAGTGCCTGCAAGGATCCGAAGAGGGTTGCGAAACTCTTCTGCCCTTAGTCAGTTGACCTTTGCAAACAGAAATCTGGTCATGTCATTTCTGTAAATCTTAAACACAGCATAGTCATTTCTGTGCATACTTCCTTATCTCCTAAGGTAGGTTTTGGCTAAAGAGCATTTTTTTTCAAATATTAATTGTAACATGCCTATGTGCAGGGTTAAGCAGAAGTTTCTAAGATACAGGTCACAGCAGCAAGGGAAATAGAAGCAACATGGAGTCGGACATGCTAAGGTATTTTCCCTTACGTGTTGTTACCTTATAGTTCATAAGAGACCCAGACAATAAGGTAAATAGAAATCTGGAATAAAGAGGAATATTCTCAATGGAAAAGTTTGTAAAATGATCTTGTGTAAATGCATAGAAGTTGAACTATTTCCTTTAATAGACTTATTGAATATTGCACATCATTACAGAATCACAGATTTGCAAGAGATGAGAAATCATCTTGTACTTCATCATACTAGTGATGAAATGAATTTGATAGAAATTAGTTGACTCCAGTTCTGAAATTCAAGCAGAGACAGAATTACCTAACTCATGTTTCCCAATATTTAGTTCATTAGTATCTTCATATTAAGATAGAATGCTTGGGAAACTTAATTTGGAGACTAAGTTTATTCAAAATGCTGAAAAATTTTGGGAGGACTTTAGATAACTTACAAGGTAATATGGAAATAGTGAAGGAGAAAAACAGTTGGTTCTCTGGATGATCCCAGCAGACTACCTGAGGAAGTCTAGCAATCAGCTCTTTGGGCTGGAAGGTTGTGAGTGGCAATGCCTTCTGTTAAACCAAATACCAATATTCGAACAGACATCAGAGAACAGTAAGTTTCCTACCAGCAAGACTGAAACCTAGATTATCAAGCTCAAAGTGTTCCAGTTAGGATGGTCCCTGCCCTCCTCCAATATGGAAAGCAGCAGGAAAGCCAGCCAGATTTCCTTCTAGAGCAAAACCTATGGAGTATAGAGCCCCACCTTACCCAAGAGAGAAAAGTGCATTATCAGCCCTGCACCTGTAAATTTCTTTGAGTCCAACCATGCTTCAACAGAAACACAAAGAAGGCTAAAGAAGTCTAATAATAACACACTATACTATGAGATATAAAAAATAGAATATACATGTACTTGCTTATGTAGCCACTTACATATAGAATATGGCTCTAGGGCACACCCAGGAGCAATATGTTTCAGTCCTCCCTTAAGGATATAATGTATTTTGTCTATTTCATATACCAATTACCTGTTTTGATGGTTAATCTTATGTGTCAACTTGACTGGGCTAAGAGATTCCCAGATATCTGGTAAACCATTATTTCTGGGTGCATCCAGGAAAGTGTTCCTGGAAGAGAATAGCATTTGAATCAGCAGACCGAGTAAAGATCCACCCTCACCAATGTGGGCAATTATCCAATCTGTTAAAGGCTTGAATTGAACAAAAAGGCAAAAGGATAAAGTCTCTCTTCTTGAGCTGGGACATCCATCTTCTTTTGTCCTTGGATATCAGAGCTCCTGGTTCTCTGATCTTTGGACTCCAGGACTTACATTAGTGGTCCTTCAGACTTAGACTGAATTATACCACCAACTTTCCTGGTTCTCCAGTTTGCAGAAGGCAAACCATGGGATTCCTCAGCCTCCATAATCATGCAAGTCAATTCCTATAACAAATCTCCTCGTATATATATGCTTAAATATATATCCTCTTGGTTCTGTTTTCCTGGAGAACTAATATACCCATGAATGCACCCGCTACAGTTTAAAAGAAAATATACAGCAATCTGAGGTGGGAATGTGGCATGTAAAACAATGCAACAAACCAGGTAAACAGAAACTCCTGTCATGACAAAACTTTCAAGAAGCATTCAAATATAAATTGTTTTCTTATTAAAATACAGGAGTATCTATGTAATTTTTCTTGCCAGTCATTATAGTTTAGAGAGACAAGAGGATCTCATATGACTTCAACAGACAATTTTGGCAAGTACACATTGGAGTAGAATAAATGTCCTTTACTCACATGGATCTGGGTGTTAGCAATCACAAACAAATAGCCAAAGTAAAAGAAATGCAGGTGAGAAAGTATGTATATTAGAGAAAAACTAAAATTGTATTTTACCAACACTAACATAATAAATAACTAGTCTAGCAGGATGATCATCACAGTCCATAGAGCCATTGTGGGGAACCAAAAGATATAGAAGAATAACAAGTAAAATAAGGGTGGAAGATCAATTAAGACAAAGACTAATTATACTGATATGCTTTAGTTCATTCTAAATTAATACCTTTTGTGGTCTTTACAAGTCCAAATGAGTGTAATATTGATTAATATTAAATTCCCATTTCATTCTCCAATTTTAGGACATTTTAATCACCAACAAAAACTTTACATGCACACAATACTCATGACCATTAGCAGTGGCTCCCCATCCTAACTCATCCATAGACAACAACTGACCTATTTCCGTCTCTAAGCATTTGCCTCAACTAGATATTTTACATAAGCAAGATCATACCATGTGTGGTCTTTTATGACTGGCTTCATTTGCTTAGCATAATGTTTTCAAGGTTCATCCAGGTTGTGGCATGCATCAGTACATCATTTTTATTGCCCAGTATTGTACTGCATGGATACCTCTTTTGTTTAGCCATTCTTCAGTTGATGGGCACTTTGGTTGCTTCCACATTTTGGCTAATAGGAATAATTCTGCTATGAACACCCATCTACAAGTTTATGTGTGGGATAGTTTTGAATTCCTTGGATATATAGAATTGCCGTATCATGGGATAACTCTGTGTTCAACATTTGAGTAACTGCCAAACTTTTTTCCAAAGTAGCTGAACTATTTTCCAATCCCACTATCAATGAATGAGGGTATCAATTTCTCCATGTTCCTGCCAAAGTTGTTTTCATCTATCTTTTAGTCATATTGTGGGTGTGAAGAGGTATCTGATTGGGGATTTGATTTGCATTTACCTAATAATTAATGATACTGAACACTTTTTTATGTGCATATTAGCCATCTATATATGTTATTCAGGTAAATGTCTACTCAAAATATATTGCCCAAGTGTAATTTGAATTGTCTTTATTCTTGAGTTGTCAGAGGTGTTTTATATACTCTTGATATAGGTCCTTATCAGGTATATAATTTGCAAATATTTTCTCCCAGGCTATGTTTTTTTTTCACGTTCTTAATGGTACCCTTTGAGATACATTTTTTTTTACTTTTGACAAAGCCCATTTATTCGTATTTTTTCAATGACTTGTTTCTAAGAAACAATTCCCTACCAAAGATTATGAATTTTTACTTTTTTAAAAAAATGTTTATTCATTTTTGAGAGAGAGAGAGAGAGAGAGCATGAGTGGGACAGGGGCAGAAAGAGAGGGAGACACAGAATCTGAAGCAGGCTCCAGGCTCTGAGCTGTCAGCAGAGAGACTAATGCAGGGCTCAAACCAACTGACCGCAGGATCATGACCTGAGCTGAAGTCCGATGCTTAACAAACTGAGGCACCCAGGCACCCTTAAAGATTTACTTCTATGTTTTCTTCTAAGATTTTTAGAATTGTAGCTCTTATATTGAGGTCAATGATACTTCTTTAGTTAATATAAGTATATGGTATGAGGTAGCAGTCAAATTCATTCTTTTGCATATAGATATCTGGATACCTTTTCAAAAGTCTTTCTTTGGTTTTGGTTTTTGATAGTATGATTAGAATTTGGGGTGTATCTCTTTGAGTCTATTCTATGTAGAATTCATTGAGGTACTTTGATATATAGATTAATGTTTTTCATCAAGTTTTGGAAATTTCAGCCATTATTTCTTCAAATACTCTCCCCCTGCCCTCCTTTTCTCTCTCCTGTCCTTCTGGGACAACCATAATGTATATGTTGATGTATTAGATATTGTTCCAGAGGTCTCCAAATCTCTGTTCATTTTTCTTCCTTCGTTTTTTTATTCTTTTTTATTTTTAGCCTACAAAATCTCAATTGACTCATCCACAAGTTGGATGATTCAATTATCTGTTCAAAGTGACTTTGATCTCTTCTAGAGAAAATTTCACTTATGACTTTCCTGGGCTAATTCTGCAAAGTCTGTAATCTTTGTCATATGTGGCCACTGAAGTCTCTGCTTGGTTTGCTTAATGGTCTGCTAATTATTGACAGGGATTTCATTAAATGTCTTAAACCAAAAAGTATCTCAGTCCTTGCTCTTAGGGTAAGCCTTTACCTTTCAGTATCTTACAACTCTACTTAATCTTTACTCCTGCTTGTATAGTCTCAGGTGAGTCAGAGATGAGAGACTTGGACCAAATCAGATATTCCTTAAGCATGCACGTGGCTCTGTATGAGAACAATTTACTAGATCCCTTATAAACATGTCAAAGCTTTGTAAAGCCTCCTATGTACATCTAATTCCCCAGATTTTTTTTTTTTTTTTTTTTTGCCAGTCCCTTGTTATAACCAACTAGTATCACAGTTAGGCAACTGCAATGTTAAATAATGCCACCAACTGTTTTTAACCCACCCTCCTGAGGATAGAGTTTTCTGAAGTGAGTGCTACATTAAGTCAAATAAAGTCAAGCCCAAGAACAGCATTTTCCCAGAGTTCTGCCAGACAAGTCAAATAATGATACATTTCTAGGAATGGGACTTTTGGAGAGCTCTAAAACTGTCTGCCTCCTCCAGTGGCTGCTAGGTTCCTGGTTTTCACAGATACTGAGGTTGTGAAATTGCTGTTTCAAGGCTTCTGTAGACCTAAGGAGAAGAGGATGGGAATAGAGCAAAGTAAAATGCTGCAAAGCTCGACATTCATACCAAGATTCAGACATTGGAGGGTATTATGCTAAGTGAAATTAGTCAGAGAAAGACAAAAATCATATGACTTCACTCATATGAGGACTTTAAGAGACAAAACAGATGAACATAAGGAAAGGGAAACAAATATAATATAAAAACAGGGAGGGGGACAAAACGAAAGAGACTCATAAATATGGAGAACAAACTGAGGGTTGCTGGAGGGGTTGTGGAAGGGGGATGGTCTGAATGGATAAGGGGCATTAAGGAATCTACTCCTGAAATCATTGTTTCACTATATGCTAACCAATTTGGATGTAAATTTTTAAAAATAAAAAATAAAATTAAATAAATAAATAAATAAATAAATAAACAAACAAACAAATAAATGCTTCCTCAGATTGTTAGAGCTCTTTGCTTAATTTCCAGAGAGAGTTCTGAAATGGTTGGTTTGGGGCATTTTTGTCATTATTTTCATTGCTCTTATGGAGGTGTGGATTTTATGAAGCAATTGCTCCAACAGATTAGAAATGTGGATACAATCACCTTTGAAGACACTGCCTGGGAACTACTTTCTAGAGATCTTTGAAATGAAATTAAAGATCAAAGTGATTGTTAAATACTCCAATGCAGCCAAAGTGGAAGAAACACAAAAGCA
Organism: Panthera leo; assembly: GCF_018350215.1. NCBI lineage: Eukaryota > Metazoa > Chordata > Mammalia > Carnivora > Felidae > Panthera > Panthera leo. Next base: position 167,288,343 of record NC_056682.1, read on the forward strand.
CCAAGACAAGTGCCCCCTGCTATCTTTCTATCCATTTTGCACTTTCTTTGTCCTACAACTGTGGGAAACAAGCAGCCCTTGCCAAAAAGCCTGCGTTATTTGGCTTTCACTCTAGCTCTCGGAAGCAAGTTTACTCTTCCTATTCATTTTCTATTTCTGTTTCTTTGGCAATAATTGGTTTGGGTTTTTAACTGCAATGGTAAGTTATATGAAATAGTTTACCCCTGGGTAAAATAAACCACTTAGGGCTCAAGCCTTGGCAAAACATATCTCTGCATGACCTTAGGTAAACATGGGATTTGTATCCAAGCTCCATTAAGGAGTAGGTATTAGTTTACTTCCTGTTGCCTTCTTTCTGAAATTTCTTCCTTTGAGAAGAGTGATGTCTTAGATGACAAGGCTTGTTCATTTATGGATAGATGAAGAACTTTCTCATGGAAGACTTTCTTTTTTTTTTATTTTTTTTATTTTTTTATTTTTTTACAACACCCAGTGCTCATCCCAAAAGGTGCCCTCCTCAATACCCATCACCCACCCTCCCCTCCCTCCCACCCCCCATCAACCCTCAGTTTGGTCTCAGTTTTTAACAGTCTCTTATGCTTTGGCTCTCTCCCACTCTAACCTCTTTTTTTTTTTCCCTTCCCCTCCCCCATGGGTTTCTGTTACGTTTCTCAGGATCCACATAAGAGTGAAACCATATGGTATCTGTCTTTCTCTGTATGGCTTATTTCACTTAGCATCACACTCTCCAGTTCCATCCACGTTGCTACAAAAGGCCATATTTCATTTTTTCTCATTGCCATGTAGTATTCCATTGTGTATATAAACCACAATTTCTTTATCCATTCATCAGTTGATGGACATTTAGGCTCTTTCCATAATTTGGCTATTGTTGAGAGTGCTGCTATAAACATTGGGGTACAAGTGCCCCTATGCATCAGTACTCCTGTATCCCTTGGATAAATTCCTAGCAGTGCTATTGCTGGGTCATAGGGTAGGTCTATTTTTAATTTTCTGAGGAACCTCCACACTGCTTTCCAGAGCGGCTGCACCAGTTTGCATTCCCACCAACAGTGCAAGAGGGTTCCCGTTTCTCCACATCCTCTCCAGCATCTATAGTCTCCTGATTTCTTCATTTTGGCCACTCTGACTGGCGTGAGGTGATATCTGAGTGTGGTTTTGATTTGTATTTCCCTGATAAGGAGCGACATTGAACATCTTTTCATGTGCCTGTTGGCCATCCGGATGTCTTCTTTAGAAGTGTTTATTCATGTTTTCTGCCCATTTCTTCACTGGGTTATTTGTTTTTCGTGTGTGGAGTTTGATGAGCTCTTTATAGATTTTGGATACTAGCCCTTTGTCCGATATGTCATTTGCAAATATCTTTTCCCATTCCGTTGGTTGCCTTTTAGTTTTGTTGGTTGTTTCCTTTGCTGTGCAGAAGCTTTTTATCTTCATAAGGTCCCAGTAATTTACTTTTGCTTTTAATTCCCTTGCCTTTGGGGATGTGCCGAGTAAGAGATTGCTACGGCTGAGGTCAGAGAGGTCTTTTCCTGCTTTCTCCTCTAAGGTTTTGATGGTTTCCTGTCTCACATTCAGGTCCTTTATCCATTTTGAGTTTATTTTTGTGAATGGTGTGAGAAAGTGGTCTAGTTTCAACCTTCTGCATGTTGCTGTCCAGTTCTCCCAGCACCATTTGTTAAAGAGACTGTCTTTTTTCCATTGGATGTTCTTTCCTGCTTTGTCAAAGATGAGTTGGCCATACGTTTGTGGGTCTAGTTCTGGGGTTTCTATTCTATTCCACTGGTCTATGTGTCTGTTTTTATGCCAATACCATGCTGTCTTGATGATGACAGCTTTGTAGTAGAGGCTAAAGTCTGGGATTGTGATGCCTCATGGAAGACTTTCTTAACCACAGATTCCTGATATTTAATAGCATCCTGATTGCTATCACCCTTGCTGACTTCATTGTTTGTCAGAGCCTTTATCACCACGACACATCACTTGTTTGCTTGTTTACTGCCAGTCTTTCTCCAATAGAATGTGACATCCATATGCAGAAGGACTTTGTTTTCCTCATTCCTTTTACAGTGACTAGGAGAGTGCACACAGTTGGCCCTTTAATACATACTAATGGAATAAATGTTATGAAGATATTTATTTATCAGACATGACTGAATTATGGATACTCTTAAAAGTGAATCTTTCATTGTTAGCATGGGGAGAAATTTACCAAATCTATAGGGAGAAAAGAAACATGTATTATATTAAAAAGAATTGATAATTAGAGGGGCGCCTGGGTGGCGCAGTCGGTTAAGCGTCCGACTTCAGCCAGGTCACGATCTCGCGGTCCGTGAGTTCGAGCCCCGCGTCGGGCTCTGGGCTGATGGCTCGGAGCCTGGAGCCTGTTTCCGATTCTGTGTCTCCCTCTCTCTCTGCCCCTCCCCCGTGCATGCTTTGTCTCTCTCTGTCCCAAAAATAAATAAAAAAAAAAAACGTTGAAAAAGAATTGATAATTAGAAAGAAAATTTCCTTATAAGACCTTGACATTTTATGAAATGTTATATATTATTGAATTTATCCAAATCTCACAAACGTAATTTGAAAAAGAAAACTGTATATAGGAACATCTGTATGTATGAATATATATACAGATGTATGTAATGTCTGTGCTTGTAGGTATAACTATGTTTTTGGTTTTCCTCTTAAACCTTTGAGTATAGTATGTTATATGGTACCTATAAAATAGGAATCTATTTAGAGATATTTATTTCTCAAACTCATTCCCTTTCCAATATTTATAATCAAGAAAAATGAAATCAACCAAAACTCAAGTTTATCATAAGCCCCCAGTGTGTGGATTCCATGATTGATTTAACTAATGTACGAATTCAGGGAAATAAATAGTAAGAGTTGCTGTAAATTACGTTAAGGGGTGACATTTCTTTTTAACAAAGAAGGGGATCATTTATAAAAGAGATCTGTCATTGCTTCCCCTTCAGAGCAAAAGCAGGCAGGCTTTATTTAATTTCTTCGTATACTAGTGACTAGGAAGCAGCAAGGATGAAAAAGAGTTATAGGAAAGAATTATTTTTAAGGGCTGCTTTGCCATTTACCATCTCATGCCCAGATAAAATAGTGTGGGACAACTCCAGGTAGCTAGTGGTTGAGCCTGTCTACAGAGATAAGGCTAATGAGTCCTCCTTTATTACTGTCAGGTGTTTTGTTGTTGATAAGACCCCTATGGCTTTTGGAGATCAAAAATGAAGCTGCTTCCGATGAAAGCCTTCATTCTGGCTATTGAAACAATATGCCAAAAAATTAAAATACAATATTCTGACAGTTTTTTTTCAAATAACTCAAGCCATATCTACTAGAGTCTCTTGATTCCTTCAGGTCCAATGCCTGAATACATATTTTCCCTGGAGAAGAGCAATATATAGTAGTTAAGGACATACGTTTGGGACTCTCAAATATCTGGATTAAAATTCCAACTTTGTCACAGATTAGATGTCAAATTATTTAACGTCAGTAAACTCTAGTGTCCTTAAGTTGTTGATAGGGATGCCTAGAACAAAATGTACAGCAGAATGAAGTTAAGAAACCACTTTTAAAAGCAGTGCTCAGCACACTATAAAGGCTCAATAAATGTCAACTATTATCATTATTCCTTGCTTTGCATTCTCTGAGCTAGTACATTAGATAAAGCTCTTCTTTGTTAACTCATGAACAGGCAATTGAAATAACCTCCTAGCTAGTATTCTTATTTTTACTTTTTCTCCTCTGTTCACTTTCTTCTTTACATTTACATTCTGTAAGAGCATAATTACAGGAAGAACACAGAGAAAGCAAGAAACAGAATCATAGATCAGAAAGAGCCAAAGAGAGATAAAAAATAATACATAGCATGTATTAAGCACTTATTCTGTAATAGGAACTTTTGAAACACTGTATAGATATTTATAAATTTAATTCTCACAACAGCCCAATGAGATAGATAGATATCAGTTTTATCCCTCAGTTGAGGAAACTCACACACAGATGAATCAAGTAACTTATCCAGGGTCATACAGGTGGTCAATGGCATTATTACAAATATATAATAGCAACATGGGCAATAACAATCAAAACAGAGAGAGAACCATCATGATGTGTACCAGTCAAGTCTCAGCCCTGACCTAATAGATGGTAGAGCTAGACTCAAACTCACAAACCTTAGATTCAGCGCCCATGCTCTCAACAATGCTGCTAGAAATGAGAACATCATTGACAAGGAAAATCATCCTGTAGTTAATGGGATAGTTCAGTTTGTGTTTTGTGATAAGAATGTAATTAGTTAGATATTTTGAATCATCACACAGTGAGGACACGAAAGAGGAGATTCTTTATCTTTTTTTTTTTCAGGAAACTACTATGTATATAGTGAAAATAGCATGCACCTTTAAATAACCAAGCAATTTCCAACCACACATGAACATATGAATCTGGTTTTTAAGATTTTCTTATAGTTTTTACAGAAATGCAATAGGAAAGATCTCTAGTTGAAGAAGAAAAAGGCACCTTGTAATTTAATATTGTTAGCATCAAGATAACATATCTTGACAAGAAAAGAGTTTTCTGGAAAATGGACTTCCTGATTTTTTTGTTTTGCTTTTGTCAATCAGAAATGAATAAACACAGATTAAAGGTGTAATTAAAAAGATACCACGTTGCTATTATTGCCATTTTTTGTGCTACCCAAAGTACAGTGTAGTAGTTCTAGAACACTCAGAAAAAAAGCATATTGTTATAGTTATAAAATGGTCAAATGTAGAATTAGAGATTATTTTGGATGTATGATATGTTTTTTTTCCAGAAAGTAAGGCATTTTAAACAGAATACCCAATATATGTGCACACACTCATACACATAAATTGCATATAAACTCAAATTTAACCAAAGTTCAATAGAACTAACACATATGCTTAAATAAGTATCTTATTTCTTAAACTTATGAGACTGGCTAGAGGAAGATTAGAAAGTGATTAAAAGCAGAAAGCACTGGTGAAAAACCATTGTGAGTATGTTGGGTACAATCCATAAGGCCCCAGAAACTAAGCAATTGCTAGCTAATACCTTATCTTTACAGGTTACCAATATTGAGGTTGGCAAGTAATTTCCAACATTTATTTAACCAAAAATATACAAATGACCAACAGGCATATGAAAAGATGCTCAATGTCACTAATTTAGGTAAATGCAAATCAGAACCACAATGTGATATCACTGCACACCAGTTAGTATGGTGTCAAAAACAAAAGTATAACAAATGTTAGCAAGGATGTGGAGAAATTAGAACCCTAGAACACTGCTGGTGAGGATGCAAAATGATGCAGCCACTATGGAAAATAGTACGAATTTTCCTGAAAAAATTAAAAATAGAACTACCATATGATCTGGAAATCCAACTGAGGATTTATCCAAATGAACTGAAAGCAGGATCTTGAAGAGATATTAGCACTCCCACATTCACTGCAGCACTATTCACAACAGCAAGGATGTGAAAACAACACAGAGGTCCATCAATGGATGGGTAAAGAAAACAACAAAAACTCTTTCTCTGAACTTAGTCATGGCAACTCCTTTAAATTTCCTAATGAAATAAATCAATAAAGAGTACTCTTGATAACTGTAGTTAACGTTTAATATAGAAAGACTTGACTGTATGGATTGAGATTCAATTCCTCAAACTGTTCAGGGCTATAACCTTGAGAATTAACTACATTTTGGGAAAGATATAAAGAATCAAAGAGTCAGAAAATTCTAAGTAAACACTGGTTCACACATTTTAATAACAGATATGTCTTGTAACTAGGTACAATGTGAAATTGCTAACAGTGAAGAAATAACTCCAAAAAAGGGGGAGAAAGAAAAGAAATGTTTTCACTTTCCAACATACACAGAAAAAGAAGCAAGTTGATTTCTAACTTGACCTTGCCACAGGGAACTTCACAACTGCACAAGAGTTGCCAGCTTAAGAACTTCTGCAAGTATAAGTAAAAAGGCGAATTTTTTCTGGTCAGATTTTTGTTACTGTGGAAGTAGAAACATTTTTTACATCTCTCTTAGTTATGAAAATGTAAATATAATCAATGTAGGCAGCCTATGGCCTGAGGAGAATATATAACAGAACATTTTTCTCCGATGGCTTCTCAAATGTTGACCTTGAGAAATCCCTCTGAGTGCAGAGATGGGATGGTACAAGGGAACGATATCTGTTTGCCAAAAGGTCCTAGATGCCCTCTGGGTTATTCTTTCTTTTTTATCATCATCTTGGCCACTTTAGAGGACAGCATTACAGAATATGTTCCCCATGCTTGCTGAGCAGCCTCACCAGCTGCCTCTTGCAGGTTGGAATCTAGTCTCTGTCTCACTTAGTCCAAGTTGGCCTGACTGTGCATTTGCCAGTGTGTTCTTGACAATTTAAAAACTCACAAGTTATTTAAACACTTCAACATGAATATATATGGCACAACAGTTTTACAGGTATTCCAAGAGGATGATGAGACCTCCCTGTAACTCCTACTCATTGATTCTTATTTAGTGCTCAGAATTCTTTACTGTAAAGTGGACATAGTATCCTAGTGAAATACTTACAACAATAAATAAAGCATTATATAGAAACATTCTCTAGTTTTTTTCTGTTCTATAAAGGCCAATGTGGCTATTACCTCAAGAAGAAAATATTAACATAAGAAATAATTGAAAAGCTGGATAATGGCACTTTAGCCTCATTTTTTTAAGTTGCAATTAGACCTCTGACTATTTTAATCCACAGGCAGTTTCTTCCTGACCTATTTATTTTATCTGATTCATAAAACTCAAAATTTCACCTCTGAAAACAGGAACGATACTGAGTTATATAAATCTAGGACTGATTAATATTGCAGTATGTTGTTCAAGTAATTCTACCATAGGAGGAAGTGGCTACAGAGATGAGCATAAAGACAGCAAATAGACCTTCAAAGGTAACATTTTAAAAATACACCGATTGAGAGTCTATGATGTATAAGGTATTATATGATTAATAAACATTTTTCCACATTATAGGAAAAATTCTAGGTAGAGATAATTTAATTAATTTATGGTTCTCAATAAACAAAATTATACCAATTTCAGGTATTAATGTTTGAACTGTACTTTGTGTACAAATAAGCCTGAAAACTAGTCTCACAGCAGCTACCAGCTCTGCAGCTTTGGTGAGAATTTGGGCATGAGTGGCCACTTGAAAAGGCCAAGCTTCGTATCCATTAGGACTTCAAAGTCTTATGTCACATGACAACCCCAGAACATCCTCATCGACTTTGAAAAGTTGACTCTTCTTTCAACCCTGTTTTTAGAAAAGTAGTGATTTCTGGTGTTACTGGGATTCTTTAAGTATTTTAGTGAACTGACTAATCCCATGAAAAAAAATATTACTCAGTGTCAATATATTTTTAAAAACTGTCATTCTTTATTTTTTGAGAGACAGGCAAAGAGAGAGAGAAAGAGAGAGAGAGAGAGAGAGAGAGGCAGAGAGAGAAGAAGAGAAAGAATCCCAAGCAGGCTCCATGCCATCAGCACAGAACTCGATACAGGGCTGGAACCTACCAACCTGTGAGATCATGACCTAAGCCGAAATCAAGAGTCAGACAGATGCTTAACCGATTGAGACACCCAGGTGCCCCTCAGTATCAGTATTAAACTGATATTAGGCTTTTTAAAAAGTGATTCATAATGAAGCATTTTAGATCATTCAAGATGGCAGTTTATAAGTTTAAGTTATATTTAAAACAGAAAAAGGAATTGTTATTTTATATTCTATTTTATACTCTATATTCTATATTCTAACAGCCAATTCTATTTTTATTTTTCTAAAGTTTTAATTTACTTATTTTTAAATGTTAATTTATTTCTTAGAAAGAGAGAGAGAGATGGAAAGCGAGCATGAGTTGGGGAGGGGCAGAGAGAGAGGTAGACAGAGGATCTGAAGCAGGCTCTGTGCTGACAGCAGAGAACCTGACATGGGGCTCGAACTCAGAACTGTGAGATCATGACATGAGCCAAAGTCAGATGCTTAACCTACTGAGCCACCCAGGTGACCCTGTAAAGATTTTTTTTTTAATTCCAGTTAGTTAACATACAGTGCAATATTAGTTTCAAGTGTATAAAATAGTGATTCAACACCTCTTTACAACACTCGGTGCTCTCCTTAATCCCCATCACCTATTTAACCCGTCTCCCCACCCTCCTCCAGCCATTCCTATTTTTAATTTGACTTGATTTCTTCAAATGACAGATTTTTTGAAATGTTTATGTTCTTCCAAATTTAAGAAAACATCTGGCATTATCTGGCACTAATTTCTTACCTGGGATTTTAAAACTTGAATATTAGGGGAGAAACTGAATTTTAATTATTTTAATCCTACTGATTACTGTTTCATCTGATAATTTTTTAAAAATCTATATTTGAAACTTGAGTTTCCTTGATAATTAGGACCATAGATGTATAGAAACACACACTAATAGATTTCATCTAAAGACTTCAGATAGTTTGAATGGTTGCTAAAAATGACAAAATCACAGATAACCAAGGAAAGAAAAAAGTCACATACTGCTAGATGGGAGGTACACACAGGATCTATGCCTGTGTATTATTTTTGTGACGTCTATACATCAGTCAATGAGATTCAACATCAATACTGGAAAACCAAAATGCTGGTTGTATAGCATAAAGTTCAAGCTTCTTGTTCTTCTATAACCTAGTGATACTACTTTTTATTTTATTTATTCTTCCTATTAAATCTACTCTAAACTAGAGCAAAAATGCAATTCATTGTCCTTGCAAACATTCCCTATGCTCTGCTATTTCTATACCCAGGCTAATGTTTTCCCTCTGCGTGGAATGCCTGTCAAATCCACTTATCCTTCAAGAAGTTTGACCAACTGCCCAATTTGCCCAGACTCTCTGGACACTTTTAGCACTGAAAGTCCTATACCCCCGGAAAACTCTTTCTCTCAAGAAAACGAAGGTAGTTCACTCCATACCTTCAAGAGCAAGCCTAATGACCTTCACTCTTCCTCTACTTTATCAGACACTCACTTGTCACTCTTCAAACTGCTTCACCACTGAATGCTTAAAATCCATTCTATCTCCGTTTTAAAAAGTACTATAACTTTTACACTTCCTTAACACTAAAAGAAGCCTCATACTCCACACAAATCTATAGTCTTGTCTTTTCTAACCTGGTCTCACTGATGTACTTTCTCAACCAGTATCCCTTGCAACTCTGGTTTTTGGATGAGTTCAGCCAAAGAGACATGGTGTCAAAGGGTGAGAGGAGAGCGAGGTTGAAGAATTTATTCTCCTGTCTCCCTGTACTACCAAAGGCCACATTCCATTTTCTTTTTTTTTTTTTAAGTTTTTTTAATGTTTATTTATTTTTGAGACAGAGAGAGACAGAGCATGAACGGGGGAGGGTCAGAGAGAGGGAGACACAGAATCAGAAACAGGCTCCAGGCTCCGAGCTGTCAGCACAGAGCCCGACGCGGGGCTCGAACTCACGGACCGCGAGATCATGACCTGAGCCGAAGTCAGCCGCCCAACCGACTGAGCCACCCAGGCGCCCCACACATTCCATTTTCAATGGCCTCTTCTAATTGTAAAATTCTCATTATCCTCTCTTTCTCTCAGCCTCTCCCTGTCTCTCATTGTTCTCCCACCCCCCACCTCCATCCCTTCCTTCTATAGCCATTCAGGCCTAGAGAAGGTGAGAATTCCCTCTATTGACAGTCTTTGGGAGCTTTACCATGCTTTTTTGACTGACCGAATATTAGTATATAAACTCTTACCTCTTTTAAGAATCTTATCCATTTTCTACTGGCACCTGGTTGACACATTCATTTCATCCAAACCTATAAATCCTGTTAGCTGTACTTTGTTCCAAACCCAATTAAATTTGAGAATTCAGTATTTCAGTTTCTTTCTCACGAATATCCTTAACCATCTCGCCTTCTAGTCCTTCCAGTTGTGCCCATTCAGCAATTTCTCTAAACTTATATCAAACCAATCATATTCTTCCTTTTTTATTGTTACCATATTGGTAACACAGCAGGTGAAAAACACACCTTCATGCAGATCAATAACTCTTCAAGTAAAGAGGTGAGTGAACTCTTCAAATAAAGAGAAATCACTCGGCTGGAGGCCTAAGGAGATCAGTGGAATAGACAGGATAGCTTCTCCCCTGCCCTCACTTTTCCATCATAAAACCCAAACCAACAAACATAGTCATGCACAGGGAACCATCCTGAAGTCCATTTACTAAAAACATGAACAATATCACAGTCTAGCAGAAAAGACAATTCAATATTAAGCCACTAAACATTAAGAGTGTCCTAGAGCATGAAGCATTGTTGATCATTTAGGTAGGATTTGATGGTGCAAAGGAATAAGGGGGTCAGCAGAGAAAGGAAAAAGCAGCAGATAGAGCATGGGTGAATTAGTCACAATCTGACATCAACTTCTAACCCTAGATCATATTTGCATTCTTAAAATAACCGATAAATCAGAGAAGACAGAAAGAAAAACAGATACTACTGGGTGACACAAAATTTAACATATTCCAAAAAGAGCTTACCATTATTTCCAAAAATAAACTAGAGAAAAACTATTTGCTCTCAAATCATAATAATCAAACCATTAGCAGTTTCCACTGGAAAGCACAAGTGGGTAGTTAAGAGGCTATGTATGGTGGAGGGTGGGAAGAGCAACTTTATTGCTAACTTCTGTTTTGAAATTATATAGGTAATCTTCAGGTTTAGGAGAAAACAGAAGAGCAAATATCATTTTTTTTGTTGAATTTTTCTTTAAGGAAAATATAGAAATTATATTAATATATTTAGGGTTCAGTAATAAATATATTTCCCTTTTAAAAATATCTAGGAAGAGAAATGACTAATTTTCCTAATATTTATTAATTTAATAACTAAGAAAATTTGAAGGCATTAAGTAAATTAGATCTGTAGTCCTCTGATTGCGGCTTAAAATAATTGAAGCTATAAGAGATGAATCTACATTTCCATTTCCATAATTAAGCATTGGAGGAGAGAGTTATAAGAAGTTTTGTATCTGATAGACAGGTGTTAGGGACTAGAAATGTGAGAGAAGGGGAAATTGCAATTGCTAAAAGAACACCTTTCAGGGAGTAGATTGCTATGATGTACATTTAGATGATGCCTTGAGAACTACCTTCAACACTCTTGACTTCCCTCTTAAAAACGAGAACAAGGCACAATGAGAACACAGGGGCCCTATGCAACGAAATCATATCCCGCATCTGCCAGCCACATATGTCCTGAAGAAGAAGCTTCCCATAGTGGGAGATACACCTCCTTTAAACCCAAGAATGGGAGGTTCAAGGATGGATTAATAATACATTTACTTTTCCTTTGAAAAAATAGGCCTCTTTATTTTTCTGTGCTGTGATTTTAAGATTGCTTAATTCAGTGGAAATAAGCAGGTGTATTGGAAAGTGTTGAATTAAGCTGTTAAAAGTAAGCCAGTCTAGAAGTCATCTGCAACAGTTTACAAATACATTTCTCTCCTCTGAAAATCTTTGCCCTAGAGGTAAATCATTTTTATCCATATTTTTTAGATACTACACACACACACACACACACACACACACACACACACACACACTCCATAGAATGCCCAATAACTATTATTTCATAGGCAAGTGTCTGAAAAATAAGGAAATAACATACAACTCTTTCTGGCACAGCAATGAGAAAGTTGGTTCCTGGTGCAACAAGTAGATACCATAAGTTGCCATTTTTTAAGGTACCAAAACCCTCTGTAGGCTGAACTGTTTGTTTTGACATTCAGAGAAGAGCTGGGGCTTGATATTTTCATTGCAGAGATCATTTTTGTATGCTGTTTTCTGCAAACTTGTTTTCCAAAAGCAGACACAGAGAAGGAGTCTGGCATGCAGGATAACTAGTAGAGCAGTTGGAAAGGGAAGGGAGCAGGACTGAGCACAGCGAGTCACTGAATAGCACTGCAGTCCTAGCAAAGCTTTGGTTAATGCTGTGCAGAGCTCTAGAGTACATGCAGTCCACTCCTTGGTGGACAAAAATTGCAGGGCCTGTATACCCCACCATCAGTCATGTGATGGGGACTACCCTAAGAAAGCTATCCCTTCAGTGAGGCAGCACTCCACTGCTGAGGCAAACACTGAAGGAGCTAACAGTTGGAGGCTGTCTACTGACAGATGGAACAAGTCCTGCCTTGAGGGAGATCTGGCCAGTGCATTTCCATGTCACCACTGTCCTTATATTTATTTAAAAAATTTTTTAAATGTTTTTATTCATTTTTGAGAGACAGGGAGAGACAGAGTGCTAGTGGGAGGGGGCAGAGAGAGAGGGAGACACAGAATGTGAAGCGGGCTCCAGGCTCTGAGCTGTCAGCACAGAGCCTGACGTGGGGATTGAGCGCACGAACTGTGAGATCCTGACCTGGGCCAAAGTCAGTCCCTTACCTGACTGCACCCCTGTCCTTCTATTTATTAATTGCATTTGTTCTTCAGTAGGAATTGGAATTCAGTAGGAGACACTTCTAGCTATTTTTTTTTTTATCTTCAAGTTCAGAATCATTTAATTTATTGGACCCAAATGAAAAATAAGGATATCTAATCTCAGAGCCTATGAGATGTTTAAATTTCAGCGTTATTCCCCCTTATAATCTACATACATAAATTAATTTATATATTATTCAATTCCAACCAAATGAGGCTTTTAAGTGTACCTATGACATTTGGAAACAAGTTTAATTTTACTATATAGCTTCTCTGAGCCAACTCGTGGCTTCATATGGTTTCACTGAATCTACTCTTGGCTTTGAAGCCTAGATTTGATTTATCAGGCCTGTCAATTCCAAGATATATCTTTCTTTTTAAAAATGGTTCTGTCTTGAATGATGTGTAGATGATGATTTACTGGATAATGTGATCAGCCATAGCCATTGTTGATGCTAACTCTACAGAATTCTGTGTACTGAGGCTTAGGCAGATTTGGCTTATCCTCTTCAAAATTCTGGTAGAACATAAAGAGTCTATGCTCACTGGCTCTCAGTAATTGTGAAACCAACAATGGACTGTAAGGTCACCCACTGAAAATAGCCAAAGGGCCTGGATACCATCTTTTAATGGCCTTTTTATCAGAATGTACTTTGATCAAGTAGTTTCAACATAAAATGGGTTTGTGCATGAGTTTAACAAGATGGCTATGTCTTCTCCCTTATTAAGTTTTTATTCTGGTCAAAAAAATTAGACTCTTTTGGTCATTGTCACACTCTACTGTGAAACTTACCCATTCGAGTGGGAGTTATTTCCAACTTTTCCAAACATCTGTCAGTGCACAGCAATACTCTGCCAGTTGTGATTTTGTGCATTTTATTATATTTTTAACTCTGGCAAGTCCATTCTAATTATCCCTGACTGATTAGATCTTGAAAAATTGACACTGTTATAACCCAAGAGCTAATTTATACACTATTGATTAGTGTAGTAATACACTTGGGATTTCTCCAACATCCCTAGTATCCCCATAATGATGTGATGCTTTATTTAAAAAATGAATATTATTTACATACTTCATTCTCTAAAATATCTGGCCCTATTAAGTCTGCATTTTGGATATAAAATGCTTGAGGGCATTGGAAGGCTGGTAGATGACACCATTTTTTAATCAAATCAAAGATGTCATTGATTGTAACAAGAAAACTAATTTCATAGATGTTACTAAGTGAAAAAACTGCTGAAATGATGCACTTTGCCCACTGAGAATCATCTTTTTCTCAATAGGTTTTAATTAATGAAGTTCTTTCCAGAAATTTTATATGCACAATCTTTGATTTATTGCTGCATATAGCAAACTCTTACAAGGATAGAGTAAAATAAGAGCAGCCTTATGATGACAAATGTATGAGCAGATACACTATGACTAGTCACAAGAGCAATAAAAATTTCAGTAAATTGCAGAGTCAGCAAACCTAGACTAATAATGGTTATTACAACATATTTATATGGGGCGCCTGGGTGGCTCAGTTGGTTGAGTGTCCAACTTCAGCTCAGGTCACAATCTTACATCCATGGGTTCGAGCCCTACATTGGGCTTTCTGCCATCAGGTCTCTCTGCCCTTGGTTCTGTCAGCACAGGGCCCACTTTGGGTTCTCTGTCTTCCTCTCTCTCTGCCCCTCCCGGACTTGCACTCATATTCTCTCTTTCTCTCTCAAAATTAAATAAATAAACATTTTAAAAAAAGAATTTACATTAGGGCAACACTACACAAATGTTGGGGTTCTCAGTCAAATAAAAAGCAAGTATATTTATTCTGGTGACAAAAACTGAATATAGCTAGACAAAACATAAGGCTGAACACTTAAACGTCCAAAAGTTTCAAGAAAGAAGTACTGATACTAAGGAGAGCTCCAAAGAAGTTATTGCTTTCATTAAAAAACATCAACTCACCCTCTGAAAACAGAAAAGAGGAGAGAGAGAGAGAGAGAGGGTGACAGGAAGAGTGCAGGGGGAGAGAGACAGAGTGAGAGAGAGACAGGGTCTTTATACTGTTTACAAACCAACATTATAAACCACGTTGTTTGTAATGACCTATAACTATTTTCAGTAAAACAGCTTCCTAGTGAGTAGAAATGTCTCTTCTTCTTCCACCCTGGAGTATTTGGTGTAAATGTCTAGTAAGAAACACACACTTGTCTATTTACAACTGCTTTCATGAAACTCAAGGTTTTCAGAGACTTCATTGTACATGACCCTGGAAAAGGTATGGTTCTGGCTTCATCATTCTTAGAATGATGCCCTGTCTCCAGAGCCCTCATAAGAAGTGAGTAACTTATCCTCTGGGACAGGACCATATGCCAGTCTTTAAGGCTTATTATTGAGTTAGCCAATAGTTTAGAACCATGAACAAAAAATGTATAAGCAAAGAAATATTTACCTTATATACCAGGAGTAAGAGTCAGAGAAATAGCTCTGTATTTAACTATTAGGGCCATCATTGTGCACCTAGGCAAAAATGATTTGACCTCATGACAATTTAAAGAAAGCCAAAATTCTGTAATAACAAAGTAGATAATTTATCACAATGGGTTATATTTACCTATCACTATCTCATGAAAAGGAAATGTTTAAGGCAAATTTCATAAAGTATGTTATTTTACTTTAAATAAGATGGAAAAAGAAAAATATAAATATCAACATAATAATTGAGAAAAAAGAGGTTACAGTTTAAGACATATGTAGTTAAATCATCTGTCATGAACAACTGAAATCTTCTTTACTGTTCTTTTACAAAGACGTGCGTAAGCACTGAAGAGAAGTTAGAGCAAAATCATGGAAGCTAAATGAAAGGAGTAAACAGTCTGTAACCTCTACACAACTAGTTTGTGTTTCCAGTTGTCATCATGGTTCGTGTTTTAATACTACCTTCTAGAAGTGTCATGCCATGCAGTTTGAGTAATGATGCACCCCCCCCCAAATACAGTCTTTAAAAAGAGGAACTAGAAAAAGAAAAGAAAATAGGCACTTTTTAAAAATGTATCCCTTCTCACAGAACCTCCCTTCTTTTTGATTTGTGTTCCAATATTCCCATATAAATAGGAAAAGTGAGTTATATTTTTCTATTATACTACTGTTTCCATTAATTTTTCTGTATAGTATTTACTGCTTTGATATTGTTATTTTATCTCTGAGCATACAAAGGAGCAAATAAAATATGACAATACATTATTTTAAAGCCAGCACTTACAAGGCTTTAAATGGAACACATCTCTTGTGGCAAAGGGGAAAGAACTGTCATAAGACAGTTTACATCTACTTTGCTCATTTTCTGTCTTAATTATGCCTGAAAATACTTGCAAAATAAGATAAAATACTCATAAGATTTTTATAATAAACCATCTTCATTATTTAATATTTTCTC
Organism: Panthera leo; assembly: GCF_018350215.1. Lineage (NCBI taxonomy): Eukaryota > Metazoa > Chordata > Mammalia > Carnivora > Felidae > Panthera > Panthera leo. The sequence goes on from NC_056682.1 coordinate 167,304,361, forward strand.
TTTTTGCTAAACTGATGTCAGGTTTGACAAGTTGATGTACTTTCCAAAGTTACTGAAAGATAATTATATCCAGTAGGTTTTAAATCGTCATATGACAGGGATTCTATCTAATCTAAGCCAATATTTAAACCAATATATCCTTCCCTCTATTAGAGTTTATCAATATATAATAAACACAAGTTTATAGAGAAGGAAATATTGGTCAATCATAATGATGATGACAACCGTGTCATTTAAAAATAGTACACCTACTTTATTTATATTTAGCTATTTTTTAAATAAGGCTATTATACTTAAGATATTCTGAATTATTTGATGTGTTGTCTCTCCCATCCCCTTCCTGAACCCATTTATATCAAATCTAAAGAAACCTATATACCAGCTACCTATGCTAACCCATCTAAATCATCATTTGTAATCATAGGCAAAAAATGGAGTATCATTAGAGATGATTTGAGGACCTCTTTATGCTAAAAAATAAATTCCAATATGCACAAACACAATAACACAATCTAAACCAAAAGAGGTCATTTGGAGGATAAAATCAAACTTTCAAAAAAATTAAGTGAATTACTTACCTCAAACCTTAGCTTGTTGGCATGGTAACCAGGACTCTGTGTCTGTTTAGCTCTTAACCAATAGCTATATGCATGCATTCATCTCTATCACGTTAGGCAGGCTGGTGCTCAGACAAGCAATTGACTGGGAGCACTACTGCCTGGAACATGTCATCTAGCAAGTAACAAGACTATTGCAGCTTAGGGAAAGTGACTCCTTAAACTACTTTCAGTGAAATGTGTGATAGGGAGCTTGCTTCCAAAGTATTGCTTGTAGACAGAAAGCCCACATTTACTGATGGAAGTTTGTACTGACACTTAACCACTGTCTCTTCCACCTTAAGCAGCACATCACTGGCAAAGAAAATTCTTCCAGTAACTATGTGCAAAAGCACTGTACCATTGGCAGGAAAATTACGGACCTAGTCTGGGACAGGTTTCACAAATTAGCCAATGAGTTCATAGGTCTGTAAAAAATTCTTGGTTTTTCACATTTTTGTTGGGCGAACAGACTCTAGGTTTAACTCTCACTTCTAGAAAGTCTTTGTTGAATAAAGTAGTAAGTTGAAGTTCACATTCTCCATTTACGTAGGTCCCACAGCTCTAACTAAATTCCATGTCCCTATGATTCCATCCTCACTACACACACCACCCTGGTCATGCATGTATTATACATATCCTCAGTACTGAGTGCCCAATGTACTCTAACGTTAACACTCTTATTAGATAGATAGTCCTCCATAACTGCCTCCCTCAAATTTGAAAATGACTTGAATATAGATCTGCCAGAATTCCAGACCAATATTGAATGCTATACTTGCACCCCATTCCCTCTAGCCACATCAGCCTCGGTCATGTCTGCTTAAAAGCCTCATGATTAATTTCTTTCTGTGGCAAAAGTTTGCAGAGCCAGTGAACCAAATGGCGCATATTACCCTCACCATAAGTACATAATAAGGACATGAAATGTAACTCTTACCATGTTGAGTTTCACATTATTGTAGTTCCTAAAAATGTTTATTCTGACCTTTCCACAATCAAAAGAAGTATATAATCCAGTTTGTAGATTGATACACCACTGGCTTCCTGGTTACTATTAGTAACCAGGTTGCTACTGTGATTCTTGGAGGAGACCTGGCCAAGGCACAGCCAATGTTGAGGACTAGACCCACTTGGATCATAGGTTTGCCCCAGTGTATTCTAATCATGCCTTCAAATATGGATAATGGATTGAAGGAGAGAGAGTGTGCTGGGCAATTAAGAACATCGCTACCCCAGAGAAAGATAATGAGGAACGTGCTGTGTGTACCCTTACCCTTCCTTTGTGTCCTACAATATATCACACCCATAGAACTTTAGCTTCCATACTGAAGGACAATACAACTAGTTAGTTAGGTCGTCTTCACCTGTGATCAGGTCTAATTTTTCCATGTGCACCTGAAAAACTTTTACCTCACATCTCTGAAATTTAAATTTTTGTAAGAAACATAATTACAAATCTTGGTGCTATTCAAGTAAATACTGAAATCATGAAACTAGAAGAGGCCTAAGAAAAAAGTAGAAGATTAAAAAAAAGACTTTTTTATATATTAGAAACATGATAAAAAATTTAAAATTTTTCTAGAGGTTAAAAAATGATAAAGTAAACATAAATGAAGCAAAATTACTGTTCTCTAAGACAGAACTGAGGAAATCACTCAGAAAGCCTTAACTAGGTGTATTAGACTCTATAATGTGAGGACAAGGTTTTTGCCTGCTTCCTATTATATTCACAGAGCTTAGAGCTCAATATTTATTCAATAAAAATTTATTAATATATTAATATGTTAATTAACAATTATGAAGCAAAAAAGCAAACATAATGTAAATTATTAAAGTAAGGAGAAAGGAGAATAAATATAGGAAAGACAACATCTGTCTAAGAAGAATCCTAGAAATAAGAATATAAACGGGAAAAGAAAAATAAGTTAAAAAAATTTTTTTTTACAATTATTTATTTTTGATAGAGAGAGACAGAGCACAAGTGGGGGAGGGGCAGAGAGAGAAGGAGACACAGAATCCAAAGTAGGCTCCAGGCTCTGAGCTGTCAGCACAGAGTCCCAAGTGGCTCGAACCCACAAACCGCGAGATCATGACCTGAGCCGGAGTCGGACGCTTAACCGACTGAGCCACCAGGTGCCCCTTAAATATGCATTTCTGAGCTGAAGAAAAATATAATCTGCAGAATGAAAGATCATCCTCTGTTCCAAAATATGAATGAAGGGGCACCTGGCTGGCTCAATTGGTTGAGTGTCTGACCCTTGGTTTCAGTTCAGGTCATGATCCCAGTCAGGGTCCTCTGTTGGGCTCCAGTTTGAGTATGGAGCCTGCTTAAGATTCTCTCTCTGTTTCTCTGTCCCTCTTCCCTGCTCACACACTTGCTCTCAAATAAAACAAAAACAAACAAACAAACAAACAAAAAACAGGAAGTCAGAAGGTTCTGGAAAAAAAATTCCTTAAGGACAAGATGGATCCCACTCAACAATCTGTATAATTAAGATCTTGAATATTTTACCAATATGACTAAACTTATGGGGCATTTTGCTGCCAGTAAGAACAAAAAAATGGAATTAGAAACTCTTTGGAGAACCATAAGCTATGTAAGAAACCCAGAGATCACATATTGAACACACTAAAATATAATATGATTTTGAGCACTAAGACCTTGGAATTTGTCTTTTGCTTGGCACAGTTTCAATTATGTAGGATTACATCCCCTTTTTCAATGGGCCCATGACAATATTTGGATTGCAATAATATTTATAAGCTTAATACTATAATAAATAATTTAAATAATATTTATGCATAATATCAATCACATTTACATAATGTTAATATTTTATGAGGTTGATATATTTTCAATTTTTTAATTTTTTTGTAATGTTTATTTATTTTTGAGAGAGAGATAGAGACAGAACATGAATGAGGGGAGGGGAGGAAGCAGAGAGAGACGAAGACATAGAATTCAAAGCAGGCTCCAGGCTCTGAGCTGTCAACACAGAGCCTGATGCAGGGCTCAAACTCACAAACCATGAGATCATGACCTGAGCCAAAGTCAGATGCCTAACTGACTAAGCCACCCAGGGGCCCCTGGTTTCAATTTTTAAAATCAACCTATAGTGAAAACGCAGGCAAGAACATGAAACTTGAAAGAATGAAACAAAATATGACTTGGCAAATCAAACAATGATATGTGACAGAATTAAGAAAACACAAAGGGTACAGAGAATTAGGAAAAATATAAGTATACTACTTTATCATATGTAATATGAGGTCAATGCGTACTTTTAAATTACATGATTCAAGGAATATTTGTTGAAGAATATTACTTAAAGTCATAGATACAATACTAGAGAAGTTATAAATATTGTAAATAATAATTTGGTACTAGAAAGAAGAAAGGTGGAAGTTAACATGATAATCTAAACTTAGTAGATCTTGACTGAAGTTGATAAATCAAGAAATAGAAATAAATACATATAATTTAGAGAAACAGTGATAACCACACATGAAGTGAAAACATTCTTTAAAGTACTCACAACTGCAGATTACAGCTAGAAGTGAAGACAGATGAAGGAAGAAACTTTAATTTTAAAATTTCCTTTCAAACCATCTTAAGATACAGATATATATCTCCATATATGCATATATATGGAGAGAGTGTTTCCTCTTATTGCTTCCTTTCTACAAGAAACCATGATTTCTTTCAATCTGCCCACCCATATCATCAACCAGTTCTTCTCTTCCTCTTGGTTTTATCCTCTAAGTATTATTCTACCTTATATTTTATAGCATTCTCAAAGTTTCAATGCACATTCATTTTCTCAGTTCACCTATTAAATTATTAAACCCATTCTAAAATTGCTGAAACTTTGTTTCAGATCAGTTAAATAAGTTCCTCCGATCATTTCAAAAACTGTGTGTCAGAACTGATAGGCACAGGGAATTCAATGGCCAGGGACATAGATAGTTGAGTGGGAGTGTGCAATGTTAATGACACAAATTAATATACAATTTAAAAAGTAGATAAGTGATGCAAAGGAAAGCAACAGGATTTCAAGAAACTCACAGAAATTAATCTGTTCTAAGTGAGATGAGTAGAAGTTAAAAAGCAAGTAAAGGAGAGGTGCTTTAGAGAGAAAGATACAATGGACAACAGTTCTGAGAGATGAAGCATTGTTTAGTAAATGAAATACGGCTGTAGTGCCTAGAGGATATAGCATAAGAGGAACAGTAACAGAAGATGAAATTAGAGAAATAAGAGAGCCAGACTATGCAGGATCTGTAGGCTGTGTTAAAGACTGCTGTCTTTATCCTAAGGACAATGAGAAAACATTTAAAGGACAAGGAGACATAATTGCATCGTTTTTGCATTTGAATCTAAAGATTCTGGCTGCATTATGGAGGGCTGGAGGGCCAGGGTATCTGTGTAGATATTCAGTCTCCAAGTCCAGTGCTCTTTCTATTAGAACCATTTCTTGAAAGATATCTTCCTATTAAAAAATAAATCACTTATTTGGATATTTTTCTTCTAGCACAACTTCTAGCAAAATTTGAAGAGCTCAACACCATTATCATTGTTACATATTGCCTGGAACACTACCTTATACTCAAAAGAAGATCAATAAATGCTAGGTGAATAAATGAATATATTGCTTCTCTATAATTTTTTAATATTTACTTATTTTAGAAAGAGAGAGAGAGAGAGACAGAGACTGAGTGTGAGTGGAGGAAGGGCAAAGAGAAAGGGAGACACAGAATCTGAAGCAGACTCCAGTCTCTGAGCTGTGAGCACAGAACCTGATGCAGGGCTCGAACTCACAAACCGTGAGATCATGACCTGAGCTGAAGTCAGACGCTTAACCAACTGAACTACCCAGGTGCTCCGCTTCTATATAATTTTTAAAAAAATCACTATGCCAAAAGATGACTTCTATATATCTCTTTGACTTATATTTCCCTTCCATGGAATATCAGTTATTTTTCTTTGCCTTTCTCCTCTCCCACACAAGGAAAATGTATCTTAGATATTGTCAACCCACAATAGTGAAGAGATTTCTGTAAAACACAGAGAAATAGTTTAGGAAAATGGGAGGAAAAGAAAGGAATTCTGAATTCTCAAATGGTCATTTAATCTAAAAAGGACTTATGTGATTCAAAGGGTTATGTGAACTCTGTATGGGGGGTGATGAGGTGAAAGAAGAGAAGCAAAATACTACAGGTATGAGAAAGTAGTAACAAGGGAGCATGGAATGAAATAAGTTAACAAGCAGGACACGTAAGACACAAACACACAGACACATCCAAGGCCCACACAGATAATAAAACATGAAACCAAGTATGTACATGTTTTCATGTCCAAAAGTATTTATACAAATCTGCACATACACAAACCCTGATATCAGCAGTCAGAACACAGTTACTACACATGTGAAACATCCAAGCACCTAGCTGGATACAGAAGAAAGCTGATATTCCCTATGAAAGTTCGTATGTATACCTGTGTGTGCCTGAGTGTTTCAGGCACACTGCTTATGACAAACAGTGTGTTTGTTAGTTTATGGCAAAACTCAACACAAGTGAACGACAGGGGGCATCTTTTTATTTCTACTTAGAGTATACTGAAATCCCATTTTCAAATGAAATATGGTCCAGTAGCCTTTGCCATGTTAGTACCTGATTCATCATGTTACATGTGACTGATTTATAAGGAATAGCTGATGTAGATACCAATTAATCATTTCAGGAAAAAAAAGAAAAAAAAAAAAAACCTCAACACGTTAATTTGGAGGGAAAATGTTTCGAAAGCACCTTACATAAATACTCTGATATTTGCTTCTCAGCTGATGGTGTCTTGACCACCCACACACACTTAACAGTGTGCCAGAAACTATTATCCTTGTTTTTACCTTCCCACACATAATTCTATCCCTTCTTCCCCTAAGCTTGTTTTTCAGGTTGTAAAATGATTGGAACACAATGTCTATTTCTATTAGTTTTGAAGACTAAACTAATAATATATAATTCCAGCTGAGAAAATATATTTTAGAAGTTGGTGTTCATGGTTTATAATAATGAAAGCAAGAAGAAAAAGACCAGATCATTTGAAATGGATTTACATTAAAGAAAAAAATTGTTTTACAAAAGAAATACCTTGTACACATTAGTATGTGGGAATCTTTCAGCATATGAAAGAGTCATAAATTCACCAATATTATTATTATATCAATAGTATATAAGAGACATATTTTGACTTTTATATGTACAGGACTAAACCATGAATCTAAAATGCTAACTAAATCAACAATTCTTCTATGAATAGAACTCCTATTAGTAATAAGCCAAGATTTGTAAGGAATGTAGTCTTTCAGCACCCAGCCTGTGATGGCAGGCCCTCACAAAAGAACAGGTAAAAGGTGTCTCTAGGGCAGGTTTTAAACTCTCTTTCAGGGATCACATGTCTCCCGGAGCAAAATGATTCAGTTGCCTGAGACACTAAGCAACTACAACGAAAAAGGGCTTTCTGGGTTTTTTTTTTTATCCATATAACACACACATGCATTTTATCCTTGGACATGTGTGTGTGTGTGAAGATGTACCTATTAGGATTGTCTGATGGTGAAGGAAAACACAACTCTGACATACCTAAGAACACAGAAAATTCTGGAAGAACTGAACACCCAGGCTATGAAAAGAGCAAGAACCAGGAGAAGCAAGAGAAATTTATAGACAGTTTTCCTATGTGCTCGTTGGATGATTTAGACAGATGATCTTTTGAATCTGTATATTTCCATGCAGGGATAATACTGCTGGAAGTGACACATGCTTGTCCTTGGGCAGGTCACCTTCCTACTTTTGTAAACCTACGGGGAAGTGAGTTCAGGGAGCAGGTTACTACAGGATCCAGAAGAGGCATCTCTCCATCGAAAGGGAGAGAAATACCAAAACAGAGAGGCTAGAGACAGAAACATGCTGTGCACACAAGCCAGCCTCCAAAATAGCCCATAAAAAACTTCATACCTTTGAATAGTCTCCTGTATGTGGATCAGGACTGATCTCTGAGACCAGGAGAATACAGCAGAAGCGAAGAAGTTTTGTGACTTCCAAGTTAAGGCCACAAAAGTCATTGGAACTTCTGTACTGATCTCTTATTTACTCTAGAAAAAGCCAGCTTCTGTGTCAGGAGGACACTCAAGTAGAGAGCCCTATGGAGCGGAGGGCCCCATGTGAAGAGGGACTGAGATCTCCCTTCAACAGTCAGCACCAACTTGGATCCTTGTAAATGGATTCTCCAGCTCCAGTCAAGGCTTCATATGACTTCTACCCCAGTTAACATGTGACTGCAGTCTAGTAAGAGGCCTGAATCACAACCTGCCTGGTGAGACTGTTCCAAATTCCTGACCCACAAAAATGGTGAGAGACAATAAATAATTATTATTGCTTTAAGCCGCTAGAATTTGAGGTAATTAGTCATAGAGTGATAGATAACTAATAAAGTGACTTTCAGCCACTAAAGAGAAACATAAATTTGAGAGGTTTATGAACAAGTCAAACCAACAGAAATCAGAGCCTAGACTTAGTCAACTAGTGTTTATTAATTACCTATAAAGTGGTGAGGAGATATTATATAATAACTGATGGTATGATATTTGGAACTAGAAGACCTATGTTAGTATCCTAACTGCTCCACTGTGTGACCTTCAGCAAATTACTGACCTCTTTGGCAAATAATACCATTTTCTCTAATTTATAGAATGGATATGCTAAAAATTATATTTAATTCAAAGGTTGATTGTGAATATAATATGACATGATCCAATAAAAGACCTAGAACTTTGGTAAGCATATAATAATGTCTATGCTGTGTAATATATTATATAGTATGCATATTATGTATATACCTTCATATATATTACATATATACCTATATATATGTCTATACATACACATACAGGCACTGACATACATTCATATAATCTTTTAATTCTTAAAGCAACCTTTTGAACTATGTACCATTATATTGTCCATTTTACAGGGAAAGAAACTAAAAAAAAAAAAAAAAGCACAGACAGTAAAGTGTAGAGCCTTGCTTCAAATCCATACAGTTTGTTATCAGAGTTTGCACTCTTAATTATTATGATATAGAAACTTCTAATTAATTAGGATATGCTCCACAAATACTTGATATTATTGAGAAAGTGTTCTAGTTTATGTTGGAAGTAATACATCAATCATCTTTTTTTTTCTTATTGAGGTGACATTTTAGATGAGAAAATGAGATAATAAGAAAATCAAATATTTTTTATGAATATTTTGTTTTATAGAAAAAGTAATGTTTCATTATGAAGAATTAAGTTAATATTTACAAAATGGTCTCTAAGAACTAGTAATGGGACAATGCCTCCAGATAAACACATTCTTGATAGAATAATTATGTATATACATTTGAGGGCTCTGATAATGTACACAAAATATCCTAAGTGTGTTTGAGAGTTTTTGACTTTTCCCTCATTGTTAGATTGTCAGCCAGCATTTCTCATTGTTTTCCATGTATAGTCTCAGAAGTCCCCTTAATCTGCCTGTCTGTACTCCTAATTGGCTTTGAATTGAGAAAATAAATGACTATTTATAGTACATTAAGTTGAACAGTATACTCAAAAATTCGTATCTACCCAGACCTTAGAATGTAATCTTATTTGGAAACAAGGCCTCTGTAGATGCAATTAGTTAAGGTAAAATGAGATCATACAGGACTAGGGTGCACCCTAAATCCAATGACTGGTGATCCTGTAAGAGGAGGAGGGAACACACAGAGACCTGCAGAAAAGAAGGCTATGTAAATACAGAGGCAAAGATTGGAGTGATGAAGCTACAAACAAAGGAAAGCCAAAGATTTCTGGGAGCCACCAGAGAGAAAAAGCAGAAGATTGTTCCCTACAGCATTCCTAGAGAGCATGGCACTGCCGACACCAGGATATCGGACTTCTAGACTCCAGAACTGAGAAAATAAATTTGTTATTTAAAGTCATCAGACACAGCAGAGCCAAGGTCCCAGTGACAGCGCGTGCCGGAGCTCTCCACCTTCCCGCGCCCGCCAGCCGGAGGCGCCCTCGACCTACATCCACAACCTCCTGGCGGAGGTCACGTGTCAGGACGCGGCTGTCCTGGCCTAAAAGGACTCACCCCCCGTCTGGGTCGCCGTCCCCGATAAAACCTTAGTCAATAACATGCCAGCTGAGTTTGGTGTCCTGCTTTGCAAAGACCCGTCAAGGTATTTTTCGTGAATGGGCAGACAGTTGGGGACCAAAAATATTCTTTCATCTGGGACTCACTGTTGCAGGAAGGGGAATTTACCGTGGATCTTCGTACCAAGAGCACCCTCAGAGCTCCCACTTTCAACATCACTGTCCGCAGAACTGCCAAGATGCTAGTACCACTGATGGGCAAAGTGTGTGTCCACGGCGGTATGATCAACACCGAAATGTTATGCAGTGGCCTCCCACTTGCAGCGTTCCCAGTACTGACCTCCTCTGTCTCTTTCCCCCACTATTCCCCACTGCTTTTGCACGCCTCTCCTTCCCATACACATACATAACACCATTTTTATTTTGGGACATTACCCCACACCTCTTATTGCTGACAAAACCACATGGGCTAGGGGCTGGGACTGGATGGACAGACACCTCTCCCTACCCATACTTGTGTGTTATTGGAAAACTGTGGTTTTGTGTGTGTGTGTGTGTGTGTGTGTGTGTGTGTGTGTGCGGGGGGGGGGGTCTGAATAAAAAACATTCTACTGAAAAATAAATAAAGTTATCAAATTAAGTGGTTATATATTAAGGCAGTCCTAGGAAATAGATATGCCAACATTATAGAAATTGTATTAAAAGGGGTTATTAAAATGCAGGAGGGTACCTCTCTATCTCTCTGAATGTGGGTATAAACCCTTCTTAGGGAAAGCATGCATGTCTGGGGATTTGGGGAACTATTTCAGGAGCCTCTATTATTTATTCTGGGTTCCAACTTCAAAAGCAACAGACTGAAATTGTTGTCAGGAGAGCAAGAGAGACCTAGAAACCAAGGATACCTGCTTTGACAGGTAATAACATAACTAGTCCCTGAGATCTCTTAAATTGTAGGAGAAAATAAATGTGTGATTCTGCCTGAGAATCTCATTACTTGAACCATCCAAGGTCAGAAGCACAGCAGAGAGAATAGATTAGCCTTAGTTGGGGTCTCCAAGCATTATGCATCACACATAAGTCAAAGGTCCATGGAACCCCTCTCTTCACTGGTGAATCATGTTTACCAGCAACAGCAGGTTAGATTACAGAAGTTACTGGTGTGCTCTTGGTAGCTGAAAAGAACACTCCATAGTTGAATGTATTTGGAACAAGCTGTTCCAAATCCTATTATTTGCACCTCACTGCTTATTATTGGAAACTTACAAAGAAGCAAAAAAGTCATTTCTACGGAGTTTGGATGTAATTTGACTTCCTTCTATAAAAATAACTACTGTTTCTTATTTCCTGAAATTCTTCAGTTGGCTTTTGATGATTCACAGAATATAATGTAACATGAGAACAAGAGTTTATTCCTCAGGCTTTGAGCAGAGAAAACCAGAGGAAGATGGCTATTGTTCAAATGATATAACTTATGCAAAATGCCAGGAATATAGTGTAAGTACTCACTAAAAATTAGTTCCTTTCAGTTACCTTAAAACTCCTCCTTTTTTGATTTTTTAATTTTGTTTTTTAGTGTAACAATTAGAGAAAGATTGACATATCTATATAGATAGATAGATAGATAGATAGATAGATATCTCAAAGAGACACAGGACTCACCTAAAAGAGCTCCCAATGGCCAAAACTGGAACAATTTGAGCAACAAAATAAATAAAGTAGTATTGGATTATAATGCAAAGTATAAAATAAGTACCTCTGAGTTGATACTGATATAAATTACTGAATAAATAAATGGGTAAGAAGAGACTAATCTTCCATATAGAAGAATTTAAAATAATTTATATAGATAACTGTGCCCTCAAGAACTTGTGCCTCTGCCCTTCTGCTGAAGTGTAGGCTACACATAGTGACTTTCTTTCAGAAAATACAATATGGAAAGAGGCAGAAAAGTGACTTAGTGGAGAAGACGGACAAACACTATCTAGCCAGGTGATCAAGGTTAACATTAACCACAATAAATATGTTGATAGTATATAACCTAGATGTGATGTGATCTCTGTGGTCTCCTCCCAAACCCCATAGCCCCAGTCTCAGTATTAGAAAAAAGATGAGGCTAACTCAAATTGAGGGACATCCTACAAAATACCTGACCAGTGTTCCTCAAAACTGTCAAGGTCATCAAAAGCAAGAAAAATTTGAAAAACCATCAGTTTACAGAGGCCTAAAGAGACAGGACAATTAAATGTTATATGGTATCCTGGATACAATCCTGGAACAGAAAAAAATATTGTCAGATATTAATAATAGGGGTAAGTGGATGTGAAGTATGTGGGAACTTTACTACCTTTGCATTTTTTCTGTAGATCTAAAACTACTCTCAAAATTTTTATTTTTATATTTAAATTTTTATATATGCTTGGTCTCTATTCTTGGTTTCCTAGCTATAGCTAGCTAGCTCCCTCAGGAAGCTCACTCAGTTTAGCACCTAATTAAACCCCACAAAATCCCTATGAGATAGATTCTATCATTTTTACAGGTAATAAACTAGAAAAGCTTAAATAGCTTACCAAAAGACCTATCTGAAATGTCGCAGTGCTAGAAATGGAACTCAGCTTAGTTCTAGAACTTACATTCTTAACCACTATCCTGTACTATCCCATCATATGACAGTATATATAGAAAATGTAAAACCATGTACATTTTTAGAACTGATAAATTATTTTAGGAAGTTATTGACTATATGTTCAAAATGGAATAATCTATTGTATTTCTATAAATTTGCACAATAAATTATTAGAAAATAAAAGTATTAATGAACATACTGTTTATAGTAGCATCCTAATTATGAGGAATAGAAAATCTAATAGCAGATGTGTAAGACCTCTACATAAAAAAAATAATAATAAAATAAAATAAATAAAATAATTTAAAAAATTAAAAAAATAAAACAGGGGCACCGGGGTAGCCCAGTCAGTTAAGCATCTGACTCTTGATTTTGGCTTACGTCATGATCTCATGGTCATTTAGATTGAGCCCCATGTCGGGCTCTGCACTCACAGTGTGGAGCCTGCTTGGGATTCTTCTCTCTCTCTCTCTCTCTCTCTCTCTCTCTCTCTCCCCACTCCCCCCCCCCCCAGGATCGTGTGCTCTCTCTCCTTCTCTGTTTCAAAATAAATAAATAAACAACAACAAAAAAAAACCAATAAAACATTATTGAGAGAAATTAAAGAAGATCTAGATAAATGTAGCTATATAGCATGTTTATTCATGATACTATGAAGATAATTTGATATTATAAAGATTAATTCTCCTCTAACTTCTAAAGAATCAATACAATGATAACAGAGTGGGTGTATGTGTGTGTAACTTTATCAATTATTCTAAAATTTAAGTTGAATCCAATGGACTTATAGTAGTCAAGATACTACTCAACATAGAAGAAGAAGGGGAAATATTTGTTTTAACCCTTGATATATTTATTGTAAAGCAACATTTAATTAATACAGTGTGATATTAATTCCTAAATATACAAACAGACAATGGAAATTGATTTAAAAAGAGCCCAGAAAGGGATCTATGCATAGATGGACATTTATTTTAAAATAAAGGTAGCATTGCAGAACAATGCAAGAAAGGCAGCCTTTTCAATACATAGCCATGAAACAACTGGATAAAATATGGGGGAAAAATATATATATATATTCACTACTATTTCTACTTCATATCACATATAATCAAAATTTCCTGGCATATAGATGTAAAAGGCAAAACCACGAATTTTCAAAATATGATACAAAATAATTTATCTTCATGACCTTGGAATAGGAAAACATTTCTTAAACAAGGCACCAAAGCACTGCACATAAGAAAGAGATTTAAAAATTGTGCTACATAAAAATTAAGAACTTTTATTTTTCAAAAGATATCATCAAGGGGTGCCTGGGTGGCTCAGTTGCTTAGGCATCTGACTGTGGCTCAGGTCATGATCTCCCAGTTCATGATTTCAAGCCCCACATCGGGCTCTGTGCTGGCAGCTCAGAGCCTGGAGCCTGCTTTGGATTCTGTGTCTCTGTGTCTCCCTTTCTCTCTGCCCCTCCCCTACTCGTGCTCTCTCTAAAATGAATAAGTGTTAAAAAAAAAAAAAAAGAAGATATCATTAAGAGAGCCAAAAGCAAGCCAATGTACAGAAAAAGATATAGAACACATATGGGAATATATAAAGAACTCCTACAAATCCAAAAGTAAAAGCTAGCCAATCAAAAGGGAAAGGAAACAAGAGTGGAATGGGCATTTCCTAGAGAAGATAGCCTCATGGCCAATAAATATATGAAAATGTTTTCAATCTTAGAAGAAATCAGGGAAATGCAAATTAAAATCACAAAGAGATACTACTAGAAACCCACGAATAACTAAAATTAAGATCTTACAACCATGTGCTAGCAAGAATGTAGAGCAATAGGAACTAACATACATTGCTGGTGAGATAATAAACTGGGACAACAACTTTGGAAACAGTTTGGAATCAGCATCTAAAATTGAACATATGCACACACTATAATAAGAATCCTACTGCAAGGTATATATCCAAGAAAAATGTGTGCACATGTGCAGCAAAAGACATCTACAAATATGCATACTGGTTATAAACACCTCAAACTGGAAAGAGCCCAAATATCTATCACATTAAAATGAATAACAAATTGTAGAATACTCAAACAATGAAAATGAACCAACTCTATGTACATCAACAACAGGAGTGTGTCTCACAAACAGAACATTGAGCAAAAGAAGCCAGAAAAAAATGGAACACTCACTGCGTGGTTTGATTTATATGAAGTTCTATAACAGGTAAAACTATAGTATAATGATTAGAGATCTGTGCTCCAATGGAAAAAATTACAAAGAAAAGAAAGCATATATCACGAAAGTTAAGGAGAGCCTACTCTGGGGGCAAGGATGGAGATCCAGGCTGTAGTAATTGGTAGTAGACATGATTTCCTGGTTCTTCATTTTGTACTTTATAGTATTTCATTGAATTGTATATTTTTGTTTTATGGTCTTCTTAACAAAATATTTTAAAATATAAATTATTTTATTATTTCATTTAAATATCTTTTATTTCTTAATTTAAGAATTTTATAAGAATAAGGCATACTACAATGTTGTTATGTTCCCATTCCTGTCACAGGCTACACAACATGAGACCTTTAGGATCCCATCCCCATATATACCTAACTTGCAAAATATTGAATCAAAATGAAAGTAAACTAGAATTTTATACTAGAAAAGAGATAGATTTACCAAGGATGACTAAAACTTTAATTACAAATTACACATGACTTCCAATAAAATCTTCCCCAAAAAGGCAAGACTATAATCACTCTCACTACTATACCATGTCCCCATTGTGCTATTAGACAGGATGGTAATTAGCATGGTCACAACTATAACTGTCAAGCATGAAAGCAATGCTGAATGTGTTTCTCACCCAGCTGCTATCAGCATGGGGTAGAAGAATTGAAAACATTGCCAAGAAATCAATCTCTTCCATCGAAACTGAGCCGACTCTGAGCAGTAGTTCAGTAGTTTCATAAGAACAAATAAAACCCCAACTAACTAATCATTGCCCAGAAAATTAACACAGAAGTCAATACAGAAGCCTCTATTCCATACTTTACCCATGGTTTATGTGCAGGTGTTCTAAATGCCTGCCAAGAAAATATGTAAGGTGTTTCAGGAAGCAGAAAAGAAGTAAATAGCATATTCCTGAGTATATGAAGGGAATATGTTAACTGTCAAAACTAGTTACAATTAGGAAAATCCCTTTACTTGCAAGATTTTTTTTTCTTTAATTACAAAAGGCTTCTCATTTCTAGAAATTAAGAATGAGTTTACTGCAACCCCAAGTGGGCAGTAGTGAGTTAGCAATATGGGAGAAGAAATCAGATGGCCGCATCCTCTAGTAGAATTGTGAGTGTAAAAGAAGACTAGCCAAGAAATTGACTGAATTGGGTCAATTTGGCTAGTGGTTGACTCTAGGGTATGCAGGGCCCCAAACAAGCAATTTTTTGTAGTATTCCTTCCAATAAAAACAATTTAATTAAAAATACATTATAAAAATCCACGGATCTGTGAAAGACATAGGAAGCAGGACTACATACAGGAAGAATTTTAACTGCAATGGAAGCCTGAGAAAGTCTTGTCCAACCTGGTGGTGAGTTCTAGTGGTAGTATTAGCTATCATGGTGTTCTTTATCAGGCCAAAATGGCCAGGTCTTAGATAACTCACTGATCCAGTCACCTGTTATGGGCTTCCCTAGAAAGGGTATGACCTGGGGTGGAACAACTTTGGGAAACTGAGGCAAGTCCTGAAGGAACTGAGAGCTGAAGGATGTCTGCTGACTGCAATGCACATAGCTGAGCAGCAAGTTCTTCTCTGAAGGGGCATCTTCATAACACATCTCTATGCCACCATTGCCCACCCCTGGTACTACTCATACAAACTTCATAAACTTTCAGAGGACAGCCTCTCCACAATTGCTGAAGGCTTCTCTGCCTGAAGGAAAACTTAGAAAAGGGAGGCTGTGTAAGTTAGCCTTAGAAAGGCACCCAATGCCTATTGTCTGTCTCCTTTGCTATCCATTCTAGAGTCCCCTTACCCTGAGCTACCAACTCTGTTGACCTTGATGGCTGTCATAGACAGCTTGAGCAGCCACAAGAAAGTGCCAGCAAAGTGACTTAAACAACAGACATTAATCTCTCATGGTTCTGAAGGCTGTGAAGTCCAAGATCAAGGTGCCAGCCTATTCAGCTCCTGGTAGGGGCTCTCTTCTTGCTTGCAGATGACCACCTTGCTGCTATGTCCTCACATGGCAAAGAGAGCTCTGGTATCTCCTCCTCTTTTTATAAAGGCTCTAGTCCCATCATGAAGGCCCCATCCTCATGACTTCAACTAAACCTAGTTATCTCTCAAAGGCCCTATCTCCAAATACCATAATATCGAAGGGTAGGTTTTCAGCATGTGAATTTGGGGGGTGGGGGGACACAATTCAGCCCATAGCAGTGGCTTGCCTAATGTTATAAAGCACACACCATCTCTGAAGTCTCTGGACCATGGTCATTATGCCCAGGTTGAGGTTGCTTTCACTTCATTTGTAGTCACAACAAGGCAAGAAAGAACCAAGAGGCACTCAAATAGGTCACTTGAATTTATATTTTATCATCTAACCATAGAAAGGGGGAAAAGTGCTGGTACTACTCCAGCGGGTGCCATGGGTGCCTGGACTGCCTGATTATGCAGTTTTTTTGTGTGTCTTCTGAATCTGTGCTCAGTCCTGGGTGCATAACTCTTAATCCATCTTATAATGGATTATTGTTGGTATTACCTGACTTTATGAATTGGTGGGAATTACAGGACCTAACTCCTCATAATTAGTTCTGTCCACATGGTCACTTACAGTGCCATAGTCAGGCCTAGAAGTCTGCCACGAGTTATTATTCAAAAGACATATAATTCCCTGATGCAAATGTTATAGCCTTTTTTAGAACCCCAGGAGCCTATATTATAATTCTACCACTGGTACTTGACATAAAATCAACCTGGTACCTTCACATAGTACTGATATCTCCAACATACTGGTTCTGACAGATTGCATGGTCCAAAAAGCAAGGTGTGTATCACAAAAACCAGGCTTGCCCTGCTAGGCCTTTCACTGCTCTGGCTGCATACATAGGTAGAACAACAACAACAAAAAAAATTGTCACTCAGTATATCAGCTGAGTGTGAAATATGCTATCTCTGGAACATGAAGAGACCCATCAGGCATTGTGCTTTCTTATTCTGGGAGAAGAAGCAATATTTAATAATTTATCTTTTACTTTGAAAGAGGATATACTGACAGGCCCTTAACCACTGAACCTCTAAAATTTTACTCAAGTGGCTAAGCCCCCTGAATCTTCTCAGGGTTTATATCCTACCTCTGGAGAAAATTTATCTTATCAGGCCTGTAGCAAAGCTGGCTACCTCTTGCTCATCCAGTCAGACAAACACAATGTTATTGATATAATGAATCAATGTAATCTCAGAATATCAAAAATGGTCCAGACATCTTCAGACTGCATCATGACAGAGAGCAAGAGAGTTATCCATGGAATCTATATTATTCTCCTCTAGAAAAGACACTATTTATGGCATGGTGGCTGTGATTAGAGCTACCCTTTACCTGACTTTCAGTAACGTATGGTAATCCTACAGTATCCAACTAGTTTCAGTCGTGGCCAAACTGGGGAATGAATAGGAGTACCTTGAGATCCTTAATAATAGCTCCAACCTCCTCTACCCACATTCCATTTCCTGTAATGCCTTATTGTTTCTTATTTACCATCTTGGCTGGTGAGGGGTATTTCATTTGGCCATTACTCCACATATGAAAGACTCAGTATATGACAGTGTTAAATGCCAAACACATCAAATCTAATTATATATTCAGGGAATGGATAAATGACCATTAGGTGGGTTTGGAGACTTGGTGGGCCCATCATAAGCTGGACCTTGGCCAGCATTACATTTTTCACCTGATCTGATAAGTCCCCACTGTAATAGGGGGGCCATAGTGACAAGAGTATCA
Organism: Panthera leo; assembly: GCF_018350215.1. NCBI lineage: Eukaryota > Metazoa > Chordata > Mammalia > Carnivora > Felidae > Panthera > Panthera leo. The sequence continues at coordinate 167,322,769 of NC_056682.1, forward strand.
AGGTGACTCAGACCCTATATCCAAAACTTCTCAAACACCTGGGTATGCCCCTTTATCTTGGCATCATTGTTTGAGGAAATGGCCATAGGTAATATTGAAAAATAATTACAGGAATAAGTATAGTATGTATTTGTATCAGTGTTATGGCACATTTCCTTCTGGAGGCTTGATGACTTCTTCAGTCAGTAGATTCTAGATCTGAAAACTGGAAAATTTTTGTAGGGTGATTATCTCAGTCTCCTGCTTATTCATTCTTATTTTCTTTTGATTATATATATTTACCAGTATCTTTATAGGATGCCCATATGTATTTCCCTTTGTAACATTGAATTCAAGTAACCATATCCATAACATTTTTGTGTCAATCTCCCTGGTTTGCCATTTCAGTGACTTTAATAAATTGAGACTCTGACATCTAGTGGCTAAGCACCACCACCACCTGCCCTCCATTGTTTCGGAGTCTTCTCACCCCCATGGTCATGCAGGAGCCAAGGTGTTATAAGCCCTGGCTACAGGGGGGAACCACCACGAAACATATTTTAGGGATACTAGTCCGTTCAGCACATTCTTTATCTTAGTAATGGCGTCTTTTGAGTTTTCCTATGGAATATAATCATCTGGAGAGTTTTCTGGCCATACATAATAGGTTCATTCTAGTTTTTCCATTTCCCTGAGACTTTTAATCTCTTTCTCCACCATCTGCCATGGCAATTATGGCATTTCAACTTCACTCAGCATAAGCCATCACTTTTTTTCATACTTCTGGGAGCCATCGGAAAGGAAAGTTCTCATCATCCTAAGTCATTTGTCAGTGTTGAATCCTATTTTGGAAAGCAGTCTCAAATTAGTAAATTCTTCCTGATCTAATTTTATGTTAAGGACCTCCTTGATGGAACAATCTCAGAATCCACATCCAAGCAGACTCCCCCAGCTCCTGTCAATGTATCAGTTCCAGAATACATCTACTAAAGGTATGCTATAACTTTTTTTTTTTTTTAATTTTTTTTTTCAACGTTTTTTTTTTATTTATTTTTGGGACAGAGAGAGACAGAGCATGAACGGGGGAGGGGCAGAGAGAGAGGGAGACACAGAATCAGAAACAGGCTCCAGGCTCCGAGCCATCAGCCCAGAGCCTGACGCGGGGCTCGAACTCACGGACCGCGAGATCATGACCTGGCTGAAGTCGGACGCTTAACCGACTGCGCCACCCAGGCGCCCCAGGTATGCTATAACTTAACCCTAGCTATAGTTATGAAAGAAATGGCCAATAAATGAGAGAATATCCTGACGGGAGCACATGTTCCCTTATGTACTGTTTTATAACAGGCAGAGTCCTAAAAGAAAGAAATGGACCCCATCTCCAGCCTCAGTGTGTTCAGAGCAGTCTGGGAAAACAAAACCTTGGGGAAAATCCATCCAGATCTCTCCATCCTTTTTGTCAGGGCCCCAAGTTTTCCTAATCAGTGTCCTTATTTTGATATAACAAGCTTGACTTTGTTAAGTTTTTAATCACGTTTAAAGTATAGTCCTTGGTTCTCTACTTTCTGCCTGGAAGATTTGAAGACTTTTTTGTCTGCAACAGAAGAGGACCTTTGACTTGACATCTAGCTTTCAATCACTTATTATTTGCTCTCCTATCTTTACTGTCTTTCTGATGAGCACCAGTAGAATCTAGCAATAACTATCCAATCCCATTATCTTTACAGCTACTATTTCCTCTATATTTCAAACTCCTCATACATTTTCTTTCATTCATCATCGCCATACATTTCCTTCCCAATTCATCCCCAGTTAAAATTTAAACAATTGTACTTCCACCTATAATCAGTGATGAGGTCCTCAGCCAGTCAGGCTCCAAAGATCAAGCTCCAAGTGATAAAATCAAGAGCCAAAACTTCACCTTATCACTGGCATTCTTAGAACACTACTGGTCCCAACTGTTAGAAGTTCAGCTCCTTGGAAACAAATCATCAGATATAGTCTGGAGTTTCAAAATGGTTATTAGGGACCAACACTTAGGAAGGGAATGGGAAGGAAAAGGGACTAGATAGAAAGCAAAGAAAAAACACGATACTTCTGGCAAAGCTTTGGCCAATACAACAAAGAACTCTGGAGCAAAAACTGTTACAGTTTCTCACATTGAGCCAAAAATGCATATATCTAAGGAATGCATGACCTTAGCAGAGTTTCCTCCCTGCAGTTGAGCCCGACCCTGAAGAAAATGAGATGTGAAGGCTCTTGGCTGATTGTATTGCTGACAGCTGGGCAACATGTCCTGCCTTGAAGTAGGATTAAGGTGGCACAGCTTCTTTATCTACAATAACAGATTAAAATTCAGATGTAAGAGTAAATAAGTCCCTAATGTTAAGAACACAACAACGAATTATGGAAGGATAAAATTACTTTAAAAACTAGGAAGACAAGGCAACTTCCTGAATCTGATGAAGGATATTGATGAATAATGCATAGCTAACATCATATTTAGAGATTAAAGTCTGAAAGCATGCCACATAAGATCAGGAACAAGACAAGTATGTTCATTCTTAACACTTCTTTTGAATTTTTGTAATGTTTATTCATTTATTTCGAGAGAGAATGAGAGAGAGGGAGGGAGAAAGAGACCAGGAGCAGGGGAGCGGCAGAGAGAGAGGGAGGGAGAGAGATCACAGGCAGGCTCTGTACTACCAGCACAGAGCCCAATGCAGGGCTCAAATTCAATGAACAGTAAGATTGTGATCTGAGCCGAAACCGAGTCAGATGCTTAACTGAATCGGCTACCCAGGCACCCCCATTATTAATACTTCTATTAAATATTGTACCCAAGGTTCTTGTCAGGTAAATTAGGCAAGAAAAATAGATAAATGTCATCCAGATTAAAAAAAAAGAAATAAAACACTCTTGTTTCATGGATAATACTTACTGGTTACAGAAAATCCTAAGGAATCTACCAAAATAACTGTTAAAACTAATAAAGCAAGGCTGCTTTACTCATTTATTTATGAACATCAATTTTCATTATATATACTAGCAATAAACAATCTGAAAATGATATTCATAATAGCATCAAAAAAGAATAAAATACTTAGAAGTAAATCTTATAAAAGAAGTACAAGGCTTGTACATTGATAAATACAAAACATTGTTGAAAGAAATAAAAGAATACCTAAATAAATGTAAAGACATTCCATGTCCATGGATCAGAAGACTCAGTGTTGCCAAAATGGTAACATTCCTGAAATTAATCTAAAGATTCAGTGCTATCCCTATCAAAATTCCAATGTCTTTTTTTTAATTTTAAAGTTAAGCATAACATTCATTTGGTTGTAACCAAACCAAATATGGGATATCTATATACACAGTAACTTAATAAATACCACAATTTTATGTTAAATGAAAGATACAAATAGAAAATAATTTGTGCTGGATGTTTATTTAAATGAACCCCAAGAACAGACAAAACTAATTTAGGGCAGTAGAAACCAGAACAGCAATTGCTAATTGACTAGAAGCTACCATGAGGTAACATTTTGGACTGATGAAAATATTCTTTGTTTTTTTTTAAGAGAGTGAGAAAGCTTGCGGACATGCACGCACAAGCTGGGTAAGGGCAGAGAGACAGAGGGACAGAGAGAATCCTAAGCAGGCTCCATACTCAGCATAGAGACTGATACGGGGCTCCATTCTACGACCCTGAGATCATGACCTGAGTGGAAATCAAGAGTCAGACGCTTAACCAACTGAGTCACCAGGCACCCCGGACTGGTGACAACATTCTATAATTTGATCATGGTGTCAGATACGTGTCTGCTAACATTTGTCAAAATTTATCAGCGTATATTTAAGATCTGTGCATTTCACCTTATGTAAATTATACCTCAGTTTTGTAAAAGGATGAAGCCAATTAATTCACCCTATGATCAATCTCCTGAATGCCAACTCTTTAGTTGTGGGCGGACCTTTTTCTCTCCTTTCCTGAATCTGACTGTGCTATTTCACAGGCAAATAAACGGACTTCCATTAAGAAAGCAGCTATCCCTCTATTGTTTTCACACCTTCTGCACCTGCCCCTCAGAAGCTCAGGTTTCAGACATTTTATGGCAGCTGTTTCACACTAAACAATAGAAAGAGGAGTAAAGGTAGAGCAAGACATGAGGACAGGAGATAGATGACAGTAAGCTCCCCTTAAGGGAAAACTCAAGTTGTCACGTATAAGACATCTGCAACGAAAAAGAAAATGCAAAGGTAGTGCCGCAGCAGAGGATGGCATCAGACAGCGTAAGAGGAAAACTAATCCTTCAAAAAGTTGTTAGGAAAGAGTTTTAGAAAATGCTTCTTCATCTGAAATCAAAAGAGGACTCCTTGTAACTTCTCTGTTTCCATGTGAGTATAGGAAAAATATCTTGTTTAAAAAAAAGCCTTTTTTAAGTTTTTACTATATTAAAATTTTAGGAACTCTTGGAGATTTTTAAAAATTCCCTTTCTAGATCCCCCATCTCCTTTTTTATAAAGTAAATTTGCAAGATTGATGCTTTTAAAATGTCTCAAACCTTTATAGCTTAATATAATATGTACGGTTTACACTATGTCACACTGTGTATCTTTTTATATCTTACTAGTTTTTCTTGTGATGAAAGTGATGGCATTTCTATTGAGATTTACTTTTACATCTAATTGGCAAATATATATCATACTTCACTTAGTCTTGTATGAAATGCAGCAAGGCTTTTTTTTTCAGATTTTTGTTTTCTTTTACTTTTTGAAACATATTTTTAGTATGCCCTGACCTGAAGAAACCTTATCTTTCAGAAATTCACACAGACAACTAAAAGATGTACTACATGTGCATATCGTAATATACTGCAACTTGGATATTTGGGATTTTCTTGGATGGCTAAACAACAAGGAAAAGTAAATTTACTGGGGCGCCTGGGTGGCCAGTCTGTTGAGTGTCCAGCTCTTGATTCTGGCTCCGGTCATGACCTGAGGGTCAGGGGATAGAGCCCTGTGTCAGGCTCTACACTGAGTGTGGAGCCTGCTTAAGACACTCTCTCTCCCTCTGCCCCTCTCCCCCACTTCCACTCTCTCTCTCAAATAAAAAAAAATTAAAAAGAAAAGTAGATTTACTACTTTGAGTTTTTTTTTTTTCAGGAGGGTAAACATATTTCACACTATATAAGCAGTATTTTGCTACAGCAAAGTCATAATCAGTCATCATTTTCTTCACTTTTTCTATGACAGTCTTTGAAACTAATAAGCTTTAATCAAGTCATCTAGGGATTGCTTAATTTGTTTACCATTAATTATGAGTAAGCCCTTTAATAATTTAAATGTTTTTTAAAAAGTTGGAATTTAAATAGTAACATTGAAATTTCCATACTTCTACTTTTGTTAGTGTTTGGTGCAATTTCAAACACCATAAAATTAAAAAAGCAATAAGTTGGGGGAAATAATTGCAGTAAATATAACAAACCACAATCGTATCTTCCTGAGAAATTTGCAGAGTTTATTCAATTTATAAGAGAATGAAAAATGATCAATAAGCATATGGAAGAAATGTTCCTCTTGAAACCAATGTATTTTAAAGTAGTATAAACACGATTTTTGCCTAACAATTTGACAAAGATTGTAAAAATGTTGATACATATTGTTCAATAGGATGCAATAAACTAGCTGGGGAAAATATAAATTAGAATAAGCTCTATTCAGGAATTTGGCTACATATATCAAGAGTCTGAAAATTTGTCATACTCTGTGAAATAGCAATTCCACCTATAGGGACTTAGCCATAGGAATAATTGGACAACAAGAACAGAGGATAATCATACAAATCTTGTAGCAACCTAAATGCCCAAAACTTGGGTATTAAAGTAAATTTAAAAGGTATTATTTTGGTGAAATGTTACATAATCCAAAAATCACATTTTCCAAGACTTCATGATATAAGTAAGTGTTCCTACTTCAATTCTAAGTGAAAAAGGAAAAAAAAATTAAGCTAAAAACAAAAACTAACAAAAACCTACATATATAGTTTACCAGCTTTGTGTAAGAGAGTGCGCTACCTCTCTCTCTCTCTCTCTCCCCTAGAAACTTCCGGGGGGGAAATGAATTATCCTCAAAAGATCACATTTTAAATCAGCACAGACTGGGTCAGAATACACATATGCAAATCTTCTGAAGGGCTAAAAGCATGCCCATGCCACCAAATGCCACCTGGGGAGAAGGAAGCCATCCCCCCCCCATACCTTCCATCACCAAAATTTACCACGTAATTGAAAACATTGGTTAAAATGGAGAATTAAAAAAATAGATAGATAAACAGACAAATATTCTTTCACCAAATTTCATATGACAAAGCCTAACCCTTATATATAGGTCTGCTGGCTGTAGCTCAGTGCCTTCTTCATGAATAAACCACATACAAAATAAAATATCTGGGGTTTCCAGTAGACTTCTTTATTTTTTGTTTTGTTTTGGTTTTTTACTGTAAGATCTTTTTATTTTTTTAATTTTTTTTAATATGAAATTTATTGTCAAATTGGTTTCCATACAACACCCCTTCTTTATTTTTTTTTCAATAACAACACCCCTTCTTTAAACGAAAGGACAACTTAGAGTCAGTTGTAAGGAATATTACTACAAAATCTTTTAATGTTTCTCATTCCTTTTTTTTCTAATCTTTTACATCTGACTCACCGAATCCTAATTTGACAAGCAATTTTTTAGTACATTACATTATCATGTATTTCCAAAGGTTTCAAGTTAGTTTTAAAAAGTACAGTAACTACATTTCTCTATCCACTTACATTTCATTAATTTACAGAAATTTAATTTTACTTTGAGTTACTTTATGTCAAAAATCTAGAATGTGTGGCATTAGCTTAGTGGAGAGGAAAGTGAAATAAGAGGACAAAATAATTACAATTCATTTAATGCTGTGCTAAATAGCTTGTTGAAAGAGTAACAAGCCTAACATACCTCCAAATAACTAAGTAAGCACTTAGGGAGCCACCAGGGAGCCCCAGAGCCATGATTAATTCTGAAAAATATGGATATTAGCTACAGCCCTGAGATTCACCATAAGAAACCTACAGATACAGGTATGCTTTGCTAACAGCATTTATTCTTCATTTATAAACAGTTGGTGTTTCTATTCTAAGTTCAGGGAAAAGAATTTAGGATATAATTCAGGAAAGCTGCTACTTTTTAGGACATATTGTTTTGGTTTTCGGCTTATCACTTTCAATAATCTCATAAATTGTTTCAATATCATACATGGTGGAAATGAAAAAACAGCATGTTCTCTCTCTTTGTAGCCCCCTCACCATTCCCCACAGGCAATAGGACCTTTAATCTAGCTGTTATATGTAATAAAAAAACCAAGTAGAGGAAAATAGAAGTAGTTGGAAGAGACAGAATGGAATCCTCACAAAGAAGGCTGACTGGACTTGCTCCACTCCTTTGAAGATCCCAAAAGAACACTTGCCTGTTCTTGGTTGATCGAGATGGGAGAGCCCAATTTAGGCTAACTACATCATATATAAAATAGCTTCTCAACCCAGGTACTTCAATGGTATATGTGTGTGTCACAAGTCATTGGTGGCTATGCATTTTTACAATGATTTTTTTTTTCACAATGATGACAAATTTTTCTGGACTACCTTTAGAAGAATGTCTGGATAGCAAACAGCCATAGAAGACATATATTACATCTGAAGCAGAGGGCAGATTTGTTTGCTGTCAAGTATAATATAGATAAATGTCTCCCTTTAGAGCAAAGACTGGGCAGGTTTGCTTGTTGCTATCTTGTAAGAGACTGGGGTTCCTCATACTTGGGGTTCCTTAGCTATGATACAAATACATCATGCACACAAGCATCTACCAGGGCCTACCCCTACATTGCTCCTGTGGCACTTGGCGGGGGTCAGGGCTAGTGGGTCAGATGCAAATTGAAACTCATGCTGTCTGCTATGCCAAGAGTAATAAAATCCTTTGTCTCTGACCAGAAGTCTCTTGTCTTCTGCCCATATCCATGAAACTTTGAGAGGCCAACTTGTCAGCCTGCAAGTAGGATAAAATCTCAAATCTTTCACAGTTCTTGATAAACTTCCAAATTTAAAACTAATATTTTGACACATATGACCTCATCTGCCTTTAGATAATTTCTCTATTGGTAATATCTCATAATGTTGCCAGTTTGACAATATATATGCATTGATTCAGAAGTTTCCTAACTTCCTATAGAAGTTCCCAGTATCATAACCTTCAAGTACTATGGTTTCTTTTCTGAAATACGGCTAGTTGGAAAGGCAAAAAGAAGAATGCTGATGGAATATTTTTCTGATATTATTCTCTAGCAAGAAACTTGAACTTTAAGAGGAATTATCTGTTCACTTTCATAGTGGACTTTTGTGGACTTTTTGTGGACTTTTAAATCTCCAGCATTCAGACAAAAGAAATGAAAAAAGAAAGGTAGTTTGGCCATCCTTATCTTCATCAACTGCAAAGGGACTGTCACCTGGCTCATACCACTGCAAACTCATCCAATTTCAGTTCCTTTCCCTGGCAAGCTGTGCCTGGTTCATTTTAAAGTATACAAGTACACATTGCCCCTGTCAAGACACACATCCACTGCTAAGATCAAAAAAGATTGGTTTGATGACATTTTAGCTTTTATTTCCCATATTCTTTGAGGGATTTAGCTGAACCTGGGGATAGGAACATCAGGATGAGGGATGAATCTTGTGGATTTGTCTATGATACGCTTTTACAAATCCTTGAACTGATTTACCTAGAGCCATAAATGTCTCACCCATATTTCTGCTATAGCATCCTAATTTATCTTCCTGATTTTACCATTGCCTTCTAATAATCTAGTCTACAAACAGCCACCAGCATACTTTTAAGCATAAATTGTATCATGAAACATTCTATAACCAAAATGATTATTTTGGGTACATATTCTGTAACTCTTAAGTGGCTCTTAATCAATAAATCTGTACAGTATATAAAGTCCACTTAGTTACTTTGGCATATATTTGGAGTACATACAAGAAATGAATATTGCTCAAGGTTAAACATTCTATGAGTATTTCACTGGGCTTTTATTTATGGCTGAGGTGAGCATTTTTTTTACACCTGCTTTCAAAACATTCCAAGGTGACATCATTATGCCTCTGCTCTCTGGCCAAAATGTGAGCCTCAACTATACATTCATCTAGATGCTGGGTCAAATCCCAAATTATATTTTAACTAGAATGTTGCTATTGCCCCAGATAGCTTCTGTACATCTCCATGCTGAGATAGAGGGTTTCTATTCAGACATGTGTCTTTATCAAGCCCCTAAACTTGAAATCTCCTTTTAGCCCCTTTAAAACACAAGGTTTGCACCTAATTAACAACTCAGAAAGGCTGTTTTCCAAGTACTTTTCAAAGAGTATGACCACAAAATCACAGTTGATCAATAGCTATCAAAAACTAGGTTGAACGAAACTATTTGTGGATGACTGAAGAACAGGTAGTCTATTCATTTGTCTATTTTAAAGTATCTCCCAGGATTGAGTTTGACCATCACAGAACACTGAAAATTTTGGCTTGTTCAAAACCTTATTGTGAGACAAATCCAATTTGGTGCTTAAGCCATTGTCTTCTTTGACATAAATTTTTTTTTATGTTTATTTATTTATTTTGAAAAAGAGAAATAGAGTGTGAGCAGGGGAGGGGCAGGAGAAAGAAAGGGGAGAGAATCCCAAGCAGGCTCAGTACTGTTAGCACAGGCATGGGGCTTGAACCCACAAACTGTGATATCATGGCCTGATATTGGACTGAAATTGAGAGTCAGATGCTTAACCAATTGAGCCACCCAGGCACCCCTGACATATTTTTTAAAATAATAAACCATATTTCAGAAATAATAATAGCTTATTATTATGTGTTCACTATGTGTCAGGAACTATTATAAGAATCATTTGCACAAGATTTCAAGTAATCCTCACAAAAATATTTGAATTAGATGCCATTGTTTTCTCTATTTTACAATAAGAAATCTGGACGACAAAGAGATTGAGTAATTTGCTCAAGGTCACTCAGACCCTATACCCTTAATGATTGCAGGAACGACTACTTCTGTAGTTATTTTCAGGATATAGTTAGGAATTTTTTTTTATTATATTTATATGATGCCTTCTCTATGAGGACCCGTGGAAGGAATAGCTCCTTCATTTCAGTAAAAATAAATGCTATTTTCATTTAGAACCAGAAATTATTCTTTATTTTTAGATATTATAAATTACATAAATGATTATTTATTCATTTTTGTATTGGTACTCAAAAGTTTGGACCTATAGCAACTCATATTTGAGAAACTGACAATTTTATAAACACACACTTTGAGTATTAGAGTCATCAAATTTTCCTTTTGTCTGCATTAAATATAAATATATGCATATATATACATAAAGAGAGAAAGAGGGAGGGAGGGAGGGAGGGAGGGAGGTGGGTAAACTTAGATGACTTCTCAAGGACATTTAGATAGTTGGTGGTAGTCAGGGGATCTAAGTTGTTGGTCTCCAAGTTTTCTTTCTATTGTGCTGTTCTATATTATTTCCTGATGGAGAAGGGGAAGATAAGTGAAAAAGAAAATTAAGACTAAACATGCCTCCAAAGATCCAAGTCAACCTAGAGACCACAATTGTGGGTTTTTTCGTGGTTAATTCTGAAAAACTAGTATCATTAACTGCAACTCCAGAGACTGTGTGTGTTTGTGTGTGTGTGTGTGTGTGTGTGTGTGTGTGTAGAAGGAGGAAGGGAGGGAGGAAGGAGAAGAGACAGAAAGGAATTTATTAGGTTATCTACTCAATTTTTAAAAATTATTTCTCTTATCACATTTTACGGTTAAGATCAATTAAGATTTCAGTAAAGACACAAGATCATTTAATACCATGTCTTCTCAGTCCCTGTAAGAGGATTTCTCTGTTATGCTTAAGTGACCATGGTTCATTCTCTGTAAATCCATACTTCTTACACTGGAATTGGATCACTAATGAGCACCTGAGAAGGTGCTCAATCCATGAGTCTGTATGTTACTCATGAGGCTAAGTGAAATTATAAATTTTGTTAATCAAATTTGTCTCTCAGCCAATGGTACAGGGGATACAGAGAGACTATGCTGATTATCAGTGGTTCTAAAAGTAAAACATACCATGTGGCCGAGTCAGGATGTATCAAATCATACGTAAATGAAGAGTGAAGAATGGTGTTATCAGGTAGGCACGGGACTTTACTTTTTAAGGAATGATCATGGAGTCCAAGTAGAATTGTGTTGTTCATTTCTGACCAAATATGAAATTTGTCAGCTTTGTATATAGACCCTCCATCCTCTCACCTCATAGAGGTCACATGTAGGCAGCTGAAGAAAAGCAAAAATAAAGTCTTAGAAAAGAGAGGTAGCAAGTCCAGAGAGAGAGACAGGCAGAGATAAAAATAGGCCAGGGGCGCTTGCGCGGCTCAGTCAGTTATGCGTCTGACTCTTGATTTGGGCTCAGGTCATGATCCTCAGTCATGGGATTGAGCCCCATGGAGCCTGCTAAGACTGTCTCTCTTTCTCCCTCTGCCCCTCTCCCTGCACGTGTACTCTGTCTTTCAAAATTAAAAAAAGAAAAAAGAAAAAAAAGAGGCCAATCCATACTATGTCGAGGCCTCATGTTTTGCTGATTCTCCCTAATTTCTCTGAAATAACTGGCATAACAAAGAAACAGAAAATTTTAATATCTTTCTAGAAAATTCTTATTTAACAGATTTGGGAATGTGCATTAAACTATTAACCTATATTTACAACTCATTGTGAATTAGTTTGTCAGACAATTATTTTTCCAGAAGCAAGAAGTTTCTTAACTAATAGTTGATGTAGGTTTAACCAAGAGCAAAATTCATCTCTGAGAAGGATGAGATTCCTATATAGTAGTAGGTCACCATTCAGGCAGAAAAAATGTACAAGCATATTGTGCATCTATCCAGGAGTCCTCAAGAGTAGATAAGGAAAGATGGGAGAATGCAAGATTTATGTATCATAGAAAGAATTGGAACAATTAGCTCAAATACCATCAGTTTCCTTCTCTCCAGAAACCACCAGACAATAATCCATTGGTTTCTCAAATTATAATTTTGGAACCAAGGATAAGTTGACTCTAATTTTCATCTGCAGTCCCAGGGAATACAGTCAACAATTCAAATGGGTCAACGTTTCATATCTGGACCAAACCACTATTACAACGAAAGACAAAATTTTGTAGCAATAATATGTCAACTCTCACTGTATCCATGTGAATGCATGAGGCAAGGGTTTCTAAAGAAGAGAGTTTTAACTAACAACACAATAGCCAAGTACTGTAGAATATAATACAACTGGCAAGTATAATCACAGCATACACCCACACTGTTCCTTTCTCTCCAAAGCAATTCAGGCAGGTCCTTTTCTTACCATGAGATTCTACTCAGTTCATTTAAATACTGTGGCTGCTAATAATATTGAGGGGAGTTTATTTATTTTCTTTTTTTTTTTTTTACATTTATTTTGAGAGAGCAAGAGTGCATGTGCATGTGAGTAGGGGAGGGGCAGAAAGAGAGAAAGAGAATCCCAAGCAGGCTCCACTCTGTCACTGCAGAGCCAGGAGCCTGATGTGGGGCTCTGTCACACCACCCATGAGACCATGACCTGTGCTGAAATAAAGAGTTGGACGCTTAACCAACTAAACCACCCAGGTGCCCCTTGAGGGGAATTTACTGTTCTTCTTTATGTTGATGGAAAAGTCAACAACAAATTCTTTTATAAATAATTTGGCACTTTTTATGAATAACAATTGTTATCAGGCATATATTGTTTCTTTAAATCTTTATAAAGAAAGAATAAAAATTGAATTAAAAAATAAGGAAAGTAATAAAAATAAGATAAAGCAAAAAGAATTTAAAAAAAGCTAATCAGCAGTGAACATATCAGTACTAATGGCTCTTTTCACCACTCACTTTCCATTGTCTAACAAGGATCCTCAATAATTTCTCATCTATGCTTCTCTCGTGTACTACTGTGCATTGTCAGAATTCTTGATCTTAGCCAAAGTCTTAATGTCTCACCTTGTGCCTCAGGCTTTTGCAATATATTTTTATAAAAGCAATTACCCTCTAAAAGACATTTTAGTACCTGTTCTCAATATTATTTATGACCATGAAAGAATGAAAAAACTTAATTGTTAAACACTACAGAAATAGGCAGTGATAGCCACTAATGAGATTATTTTAAAATTAACAGGAACATGGAGTAATTCTTATAAACAAAGGCTGGAGTGAAATGACTGTGAATTCAAAATTGTATCTGTGAAGGGATTGCGATTATTTAAAAATGGGCACATATGAACAATAAATACCTTACAAGAGCATGGAAATAAACAAATCAAACTTATTTAAAATCATTTAAGAGATGGAGCTTTGAGTGAATCTATTTCTTTCAAAGTTGTTAACTCATTATAATTTTCTTTGCCTAATAAATACATATAAAGGAAAATGCGGTGGGAGGGGAGTTACAAAGTAGGCAAGAGTAAGTCATTTGCCCAGAGCTGTTCTGGAACCACCATGGACACCTTAGTCTGGGAGAGCCTCAAATGCAGTTTCAGATTGCCCACCTTGACCCCTCCCACCACATACGTCTGCTGAAAGGCTGCAGGGATCATTTTAATATTTTTAGATCATCTTCTAAAGGAACAGAAAGTTCTCCACTTGTTGCCCATGGTTGGGTTGTTAGATTCATTTCCCCTTTTATTTCTAGCGCTTTAGAGGAATAATTCCTCTAATCTTTCACTTAGGTTTCTAAAAACAGAAACTTACACTTTCCTTATCTACAGAAAATTTGAAGTCATATATACATATTTAAACTAAAAGGCACAAACAATTGCTCAAAGCTCAAGTGAAAAGCAGTGAGAAGCCACTTTTCTCCAAAATCCCTGTCAAATGGTGATTCCCATACCTTCTCAACACTTTTCTAGGGTTTTGCTCCATCACTCCTCTTCTGTTCATTCTTTTAAAACCTTTAACCATTTATCTCCCCTTGAATGCCATTTTTCTGACTTACCAAAGTACTATTTAGAAAAATGTATAACAATTTTTGGCAATTTATTCTCCTCAACTAGACATTCAGGGTGACAGTGGTCGAATGCTTTGAAATCTTAAGATGTGTAACATTAGGATTCCTGTTTGGTAGCCCTTCCAATATAACCTCCTTTCCATGTATTTATAGCAAGCAGTTTAAATATGAAAACATCTCCCTTTACAAAAATTATACTAAAATGAATGTTGGGTATACTTGCATTATTAAAACAGCAAATTCAGAATTTAAACACTATTTCTCTAAGATTATATCTGATTCAATAGTCTCTATCATTTTTATTTACTATTTTATCTTTATTTTTGCTGTTTCTCTTTTGAGAAACAGATCATGGAAAAGGAGAGGAGTGGAGAAGAAAGGACACAAGCCTGCACTTACTGAACAGAGAAACAGAACCAAAATAACTTCAGCTATTGTGTTCTTTGTAGTCATAGGCCCTTCCCACCTCCACCAAAGGTGATTTATTTTTGACTAGGAACAATTTGTCTCTGTTTGCTTTAGGAGATTTTCTCACTTTAACTAAGGAGGGTTGGGGATGGGATGGACATTCTCTTCTGAATGTTTTTGACCAGAATTAGAGTTTAAGCTAGATAACCTAGGAATATACTAGCATTATTCTGCATTTAGCATATTAAACAAAGAGAAAGAGAAAGAACTTCTTCTTCTTTTTTTTTTTTTTTTTTGCTTTGCATGCTTCTCCTTCTGTTTGCCAGTCTTTTTCTAGCAGTGCTCTCAAAGTTTAAATTTAAAAATTACCCAGGGGCACCTGCGTGGCTCAGTCGGTTAGGTGTCAGACTTTGGCTCAGGTCATGATCTCACAGTTCATGATCTCACAGATCGTTTCACAGATCACCATGCTGTAGAGCCTGCTTCGGATCCTCTGTCTCCCTCTCTCTCTCTGCCCCTCCCTACCTTGTTCACATGTGTGCTCTCTCTCTCTCTCTCAAGAATTAATATTTAAAAAAATACCAAAGTACTGATACTTAATCTGAGGACACATGAGCCTTTAATATTTCATAGCATGCCAGTGCATTTACTTGAAACATAGCTTTATTATAGATTGGTTATGTTTTATGATGCTAGGCTATAAAAGTGTCCAGAACACAGGGAACTCTGCATTTTTAGTTGATGTAGTTACTCTACAGCCATGCTCCTTTTGTAGACATTAATATTGTAACCCTTTATGTATCATTTTACACCTGGGCAAAGTCCATCTCTGAAGCAATCTCTATGTCAAGAGATACCAACTTACCCTGATAGGCTAAAACAACTCTGGAGGATGTAGAAATATGAACACCCAATTCCTCTCCCCCAAACTGCATGGCTTTACTTCCACTGAAGTAAAGTAAACGTACATGAAATGTACCATATTCAGTGCACAATTCCAACAGATTAAGTATATTCACAAACTTGTGCAACTATCACCACTATCCATTCCTAGAACTCTGTAGTCATTAAAGAGTAACTCCCCATTCTACCATTCCTCCAGCCTCTGGTAACTTCTGTTATACTTTCTGCCTCTATAAATTTGCCACTTTTAGACACCTTATATAACTGAATACAATATTTGCTTTTCAGTGATTGGCTTATTTCAAGTTGCATAATGTTTTCCAGGTTTGTCCATGGTGTAGCATGAATCAGAATTCATTACTTTCTAGGACTGAGTCATATTCCATTGTATGTATACACCATGTTTTGTTTATCCATTTATTTGATAATGGGCATTTGAGTTGTTAACACCTTTTGGCTGCCTGTGAATAATACTGCTATGAGTCCCTGTTTTCACTTCTTTTGAGTATACACATAGAAGTGCAATTTCTGGATCATGTAATAATTCTATGTTTAACTTTTGGGGAATTGCTATGTTGTTTTCTAGTGGCTCATACCATTCTGTATTCCTATAAATAGGGCACAAAACTCTCAATTTCAAGAAGATGTTTTACTTTTTAAACCCTCTCTCTCCCTCTCCCTCCCCCTTCTCTCTCTTTCACACACACACACACACACACACACACACACACACACACACACACACGCTTTGACAAGCACTTATTGAACATTTATTATCTACAAGATGCCCAAGTGAGTCACAGATAAATAAGGCAATTGTCAAACGTTCATTGAACAAAACTAATTGAACAAAAATTAAGTCCTAATAATACTGGAGAGTCTGAAATTAAAATTTCATCATATTGTAAAGAATGTATTATTTAGCCATCTAAAGTATTTTAATTTATAGTGGTTGTTTCTTTGTTTTACTTCTGTACATATTACTTTTAGATCCTTAGACTATCAAAAAATGAGGCTATATTAATAAGTATGCTTAAGTGAACAGATTGCAAACATTGTAACCTATTTTAGTCTGTTTAATATGTAACAATACGAGGAGAGACAAAAATAATATAGTTATTATAGCTATAATTATTTTAAATGCTTACTATGTGGTAAAAAGTGGGGTAAGTATTTAACATACATAACCCATGAATTAGAGACTATTATGCCCATGCTAGGAATAAAGAACCTGAGACACAAAGACACTGGGGAGATATTCTCAAGGCCACAAAGTATGTAGCAAAGAAAAGATTCAGACTCAGCCTGGTCTTATAAGTTCAAAAGTATCAAAAACACCACATTTATTTTAACATTGTTTGATAATACTTAAGTATAATGCTTATTATGAGAGGAAATATTAAGTAATAATTTGGGGGACACCTGGGTGGCTCATTTGGTTAAGTGTCTGACTCTTGATTTCAGCTCAGGCCATGATCTCATGGTTCTTGAGATCAAGCCCTACATTGGGCTCTGCACTGACAGCACAGAGCCTGCTTGGGATTCTTTCTCTCCCTCTCTGTCTGCCCCTCCCCTACTCATGCTCGTGTACACACTCTCTCTCTCTTTAAAATAATTAAATAAACTCTAAAAAAGGAGTAATTTTCAAGTTACACTCTTTACTCCTGCTAGTAATTGACAGTGCACCAAGTGCTCCAATACACAGCTCAAAACAGCTGTAATAAAGTTATATTACTATTATTTATCAACTAAAGATGTCTTATTATTTACTTCAGGGAAATTACATTCCTCCCCAGAATACTGTTTATTTATAATTGTTTAATACATAAAAGTTTAATTCTTCCTATTTTTTAACAAGTTATGTTTGATGCACAGTATTCTTTTTTTATTTCTTTATTTTTGAGAGAGAATGTGCACAAGCAGGGTGGGGTAAGAGAGAGAGGGAGAAACAGAATCTGAAGCAGGCTCCAGGCTCTGGGCTGTCGTCAGCACAGAGTCCAACACAGGACTGGAACTCACGAACTGCACGATCATGACCTGAGCTAAAGCCAGCCACTTAATCGAATGAGCCACCCAGGTGCCCCAATTCGTTCTACTTTTGAATATAAAGTCTAGCATAATTGGAACTAGAATACTTAACCAATTTTATGAATTTCAGAAAGTTTAGCAGAAAAACTAAACTAAATCTAAAAGACTTCTCTGCACATAATAAACCTTTCACTGGCTTCCCATTTTCCTTACAGTAAAATCCCAAACCCACTATCTATAATCCATGACATCTCTCAGGACTTATGGCCACCACTGCTGGCTTCTCCATGTTCATGAGACTCCAGGGCTATTGCTCTAATACACCAAGCAGTCACCTTCCTGACAAAATCCTCTACAAAACAGTACCAGCTACCACCTCAACTCCCCCAGCCCCCATGGCTTTATCTTCATTTATCTTTACTATTGTTTATTCATCATAAAAATTATTATTGTTTAACAGCCATACCAGGATGTTGAAAACACTGTGAACAAGGTGTGCAATACCCACCCAAAGCAGTTCTCAAACAGTTTCTCATATCTCCTTATGCTCCCTCTTACCTCAGAAATGTATATTGTTTGACAGCTACCATTTTTTTGCAGGGTGATAGACTTTTGTGCAGGTGATAGATTTTTTTGCAGGGTGGTTCCTGGTTGGTGTTTTCCCTCAGCAGTGGTTGGAGTACTCTAACTCAGAAGTAGAATTCACTGATAAAAGTTTTCAGAGTTTGACCTTGTAGGATGTCAGTGCCCAATATGCCCTCTGGTATTGGAGGGAGAAAAACCTTACATTCCCATGGGAGAGAGCATCCAATTTTCAGTATGAAAAGGACCTTCCTGACCATAACCATTTACCCTCTACAACCACTGATGGCACTGAGGGGCCAGAAAACTTCTGAGCATTACCATGTATTAGAGTACATTTGCTTGAAAAAATAAAAAGATTACATTTGGCTTCAGTATCAACCAGCGATTTCACATTTTATTTCTGGGGGGCTACTGAACAGTGACCTCAATATGGGGCCTTACCTGGAGGTCATCTTGGCCTGCATCTTACACTTGGGGCATGGGAGGCATCCGTCCTGAATAGGACTATATCCCTAAGGTCTCTGCTGGAGAAGGTGGCCCTAGTGACAGTAGGGGCAGATCTGAACTGTTGTTCAAATTTTAAGGCTTTCCACAGATCAACCAACACAGTGTTGGGTTGCAGGCCTATCTTTTCAGGTGGGGTCTCAATCAGCAATGAGGTCAAACCACATTTGTTTGAGGATTACTTTTACCAGACCCATTAGAGCCAATTAGGATAGCTTTATGGCTTCTTGAGTTCCCTCCCTGTCTTGGGTCTCTCCCACAGTCTATGTCCATTCCCAGAATGTGTCAGTTTCCCCCAGATAAGCAATGTATTGCCCAATATCATAAATGTCTTATCCTACATCTGGGATTAACATCAATATCAGCATCTCATACCAGGTACTGAGGGCAGACTAGAGGATCCTGACTTTCACTCAGGCGGTGAATGTGGCCTGATCAGGGCCTTCAAGGACAGGGGAGTAAATAGCCTGTCTCATTGCCAGATCCCTAAGAACTTATTGTACCTCCTCTATAGAGTTCCAGGGTCCCACGCGCAATGAGGGATCTTCCTCATTGAACCAAGCCTCCCCACAGAATAAAATAATTCACTCTGTAAGGGAATGAGTAAACTGAACTCCCAGAGCACCATGCAGGCACTGCCAGAGGGCGGGTGGTGTGGTAACAATACTCATTTTCTCTGCTTCCTGCCCTGTCAGAGAAAAGCCATCACTCCCTGTATCCTATAGCCACATTTACCATGCCTGGCTACTTTCCCTGGCCTTCTGCTGGAACTTGGCAGCCATATCAATAAGCTCAGTGGGACTATATTCTTTCATCATGAACATTTCCTCAATTGGGGGCTGCCTCACCGGCTGGGGTTGTTACTGTGTTTTTGCTTTCTATCATATTAGGGGTCAGGTAGCAGGGGCATTTTGTCCACTTCACAATCATGACAACATCTTCCTCTTCACTCTGCTCACTTTCACAGGGATTTCCCTACTTAGTGTCCCAATCAGGCTGTGTTACAAGCACTCAGAACTTAATCCACAGTAGTTTGCACCCTCCTAGCTTTGCAAAACAGCAAGTTAAGGTCTCTAACTTATTATCCTGCTCTCTCACCTTAACTTCCAGCCCAGAAGCTAGCAGAGTAGTGGGCACCCATACATCCTTCTCTAACCTCAGCTCTTCCTCCAACTTTCTAACCTAAGCTTCCGCCTCCAGTGGGCAGCAGGGACCAACAGAACTGCCCACAGTAGAGGCTAGCCCACTGTAGCCACCATTCATTTCCCTTCTCTGCCTCTGTACACTATTCACAGTTCTTCAAACAAATTCATTAAAACAGCAAGAGTTTTCAGGACACTCCCTGAAAAATCATGTAGCTATCTGCAAGCTTCTAACATAAGGGCCATCCTTCCTCACATAGAGGTTGATGGCCAACCAAGGATGTCCCCCATGGATGTCCCTTTCTCAAGACCCATTTTTCTAGTATTCTGGCTGGCTCCTCAATTGTTAGTTTGCAACCTTGGGAATTCCCTAGGTAAAATATGAAACTGTCAAGCAGCAGTTCATGAAAGGCAAGGAGATACCAGAGAAAGGGAAAGGCTAGATTGGTAGGTAGTAGGTTTAATAAGCAAGGAACCGGCAAAGAAGGCTTATCTTGGGTGGCTATAAGACTAGTAGATCTCTGCACCCGCCTGCAGTAATCTTACGAGTGTATGTAGAGACCTTAACCTTAACTGGGTTTGGTCACATACACTGTCCAGATGGTCTCAAAAACACCTTACTCTCTCAAGGCTGCCTCACTCTCACTGGTTAACCTTCAGTCATATTCTCTCATTGACCTCCTCCAGTGACAGTACACTATCATGTGATATATTCTTTTTTTTTAATATTTCTATTAGAATAAGGACTTTATTTTGTTTACTTCTATATTCTCTTTAGTTAGGAAATAACTTTCTTGTAACAGATTTTGTTGCTTAAAGGAGGAAAGAAAGAAGGAAGTATGAATGGAGTGAGAATACCAATTATTTTACTGATATTCAGAGAAAACAACATAATGTGTCCTTAAATCTGGGCAATTAGTGGAGCTGACATAGATTTTCTGAAGAACTAGATATATTGAATCAAGACTGGATGTAGTATTTTCCAGCAAAACTGAGTTTGACAGATGATTTGGATGAGCAGGAAAGGCCATGCAGAGGAAGACAAATTAAGCAGCATGGGGGAAATAAAACAATAGAAAACAACAGGAGAGGCACATCAGGCTGTCAGTGCTTAGGAGCCCAGCTACCTGCACCCAATCTCAGCATGATCATGGCAGTATTAAAGGATTTTTCAAAGCCTCTGTGAGACTATCACTATGAATTATTAACTGAAAGGCCTCTCCAGAAATAGATGGTAAATGTGGATTTCTGACTTAGATACTTACTCTGGATACAATTTACCAAACATAATTTTAGGCATAAGCATAGCTTCTGGATTTATAATAAAGCCCCTTTCTCTTCCCCATTTTCCATCACAAGATGGTAAACTCTTAATATATTTGTTATGATATAGAACATACTCTGTAAAATACAATCTTGTGCAATGCATTGAGGTGTATTTTGTGGCTCCGTATATGGTTTATCTGGGGGAATGTTGCACGTGCCCTTGCAATGAATATATACTCCACAATTGTTGGATGAAGTGCTCTAACTATCAATTAGGTCAAAGTTAAAATCTTGTAATCAGTAAAATCAGTAAAACTGATTTACATATACTTATTCTATCAAATATTGACAGAGCAAATGTTAAAATTTCTAACTATGCTCATGTGTAAATTTCTCCAATTAGTTCTGGGTTTTTTATGTATATTTATAATTATTATGTCTTCTTGATTAATTGGCCCTTTTATCATTATGAAATGTTGAAATGACTCTCTTTATCTCAGATGATATTGTTTTGAAATATATCTTGTCTGATATTAGTGTAGTAACATCAGCTTTTTTATGGTTACCATTTGCACAGTTTATGTTTTTCTATCCTTTTACTTTCCATCTATTTGGGTTTTATACTTTAAGTGAATCTCTTATAAATGATATATTGTTGGGAATTACTTTGTTTATCCAGTAGGACAATTTCTGCTTTTTGGTATGCGTTTCCATCCTATTTTTTTCATAATATAATTAATATGGTTGTACTTAGGTCTAACATTTTTCTGTTTGTTTACTATTAGTCTGATCTATTTTAGTTCATGCTTCTCTTATTTTCAAGACTTCTTTAAAAATATTCAAATATATTTAGTAATTTATTTTTTAATTTTTTTACATTGTTTAAAATGTTTATTTTTGAGAGAGAGCGAGTGAGCAAAAGCGTGCATGAGCAGGGAGGGGCAGAGAGAGAGGGAGACAGAGAATCCTAGGCAGGCTCAGTTGTATCAGCGCAGAGCCTGATGTGAGGCTCAAACTCCGAACTGTGAGATCATGACCTGGGCCGAAATCAAGAGTTGGATGCTTAACCAATTGAGCCACCCAGGCACCTCAGTAATTTATTTTTAATTCCTCCAGTGCCTTTTAGGTTTAACTTTTGGTATTCTTTGCTAGTTACTCTAGAGATTACAAAACTCATTTCTATAACAACATACTTAGAGTTAATATTAGACCACATTATGTAAAATGTACGAACTTTACAAGAATATAATTCCATTTACCCTTTCCCACATGACCTTTTTGCTATTGTTATATATTTTTTATAATTTATATCTATAAGTGTTATAACCTCACAATCCAAGAGTATAAAGTGCAGTAGTCAGAAATCTTTTTTAAAATTTGGAAAAAAATTTAGTCTATTTACTCTCATTTTACCATTTTTAGAATTCTTATTAAAGCCTATAGATACAGGCTTACATTTTCTTTACTGTAAAGAACTTCCATTAGCATTTCTTCTACTCCAGGCCTTCTGGTCTTCTGAAACTGAATTATTTCAACTTCTCTGTATCTGTAAATGCCTATTTTGATTTGATTTTTTATATATCTGTATTTTTGATATAGAATGCCAGGTATAAAATGCTAGATTGATTTTTTTTTTCCCCTTCGAGAACTTCAAAGTCAGCATTTCATTATCTTCTGGCTCTATTGTTTCCCCTGAGAAGTCAGTGGTAATTTCTATCACTGTTCTCCATTAGGAAATGTATTCTCTCCTACCTCCACTGCTTTCAAGATTTCTTTCCTTAACTTTCTTTACCTTTTCTTTATCAATCATCTGACAATGATGTGCCTACTATTGTATGTGTTGTCTTTATGCTGCTTATATCTATTCAGCTTTATGTTTCCGTACATTGATACTTTTCACCAAATTTGAAAAAAATTTAGCTATCATTTAAATATTTTTCTCCTTCATTTTATCTCTCTACATTTTGTAAAATCAGTTATATTGCGTTAGACAGTTTGATATGTCTTAACATATACTAAGGTTCCTTTTTTTCCACTTATTTTTCTATTCTTCAGATTGTATCATTTCTATTAATCAGTCTTCAAGTTCTCTGACCAACCCTTTTGTGTGCCATTTTCTATCTACTGTTAAACCCATCAGCATATTCTGCTTTTCAAATATTACACTTTTAAGCAGGATTTTCATTTTTTTCCTTTTTAAACATCCACTTCTTTGCTGAGATTCTTCATCTGTTCCACATCATTTCCTTACAGCCTTGAACATATCTATAATAGCTGAAGTCCTTATCTTCTGGGGCACCTGGGTGGCTCAGTCAGTTAAGCATCTGACTCTGGGCTTCAGATCACATCATGATCTCACACTTTTGTGAGTTCGAGCCCCCATAGGGCTCTGTACTGGCAGTATTTTCTCTCACTCCCTCTTTCTCTGCCCCTCCCCGATTTATGTGCCGTTTCTGTCTCTCTCAAAAAATAAATAAACTTACAAAAAAAATAAAGTCTTCCAATTCCAACTGGTGAATCATCTTAAGGAATGTTCCACTATGGACTTTTCCTTTGATTATGAGCCACATTTTCCTTTTTTTCACATGTGCAGTAAATTTCAATTGTATACTGTATATCATAGATCATAGTAAAACTCTGGATTCTGAAATCTTTTTCAAAAGAGTGTTGATTTTTGATTAGCAGACACCTAAATTGTTCACTACATATCTTGAATTTTTGGAAGTTTGCTTTTATACTTGGTTAGGAAGGGTCTGTTTCAGATTAGCCTTAGCCTTCACCTTAGGAAGAATGCTTAAACCTGAAGAAATAATAATTATTCCTTAGTCACAGCCTTTCTGGGGTTTCAATGAAAAACTCTTCTCATTTGGAAAGATTTAAATGTCAATTCCTGTCACTGCATGTGGTAGGCTGTAATTCAAATCTTTGCTTCACATTCTCAGCCTACAAGCTGTTGTTTTGCCTACATTCCTAGGCATCAGCCCTGTGCATACACAGTTCAGGTTTATCCAAAGATATGAGAAGAAGTTTATACACAGATTTCTGTGGCTTTTTCCTTTTCAGTACTTCCTTCCTCAATTTCCAACTGATTTAGCAAACCTAAACTCTAGCCCTAACCATTTAAGCTGTTAGCAGTCTTAGCTGAGTCTTAGCTCCCCAGTACCACAAGGACAAGGATGTGCCCTCAGGAAATAAACATCCTGAACTCACCTAGGGGACTTCCCTTATTTCAAGGGCCAGATAATTTCCAGACTTATTTGCTTTGGGTTGATCTCAGAGTCTTAAAATAGTTTTTTTTTTTTTTATTTTGTACCTTATCTAGAGTTTATAACTGATACCTGTGAGATAGTTAGTCATATATTAGGTACCCTACCATTACTAAAACTGGAACTACCTAGAGATTAAAAGGTACATGGCTGAAACCGTGGTGAGAAAAGTCGTCATGGAATCACAGACTTAAATGGGTTTGTTACAATGATGGCATCGTTAGAATATCTTAAAGCCTGAACGCAAATTTGAAAAATAGAGGATTTAATAAAATTGCTGGAAAATAGCAGATAATTAACAAGTATTGCTGACAAAGAAAGGCGACTGCTTTTGAATTTGTGAGGAAATAGCCTTAGGAAAGAAAATAATATGGTGAAAAAAACATAATAGTCCATAATGATAATCTAGTCTAATCACTTACTTATAGATAATCAAGAAGAGGTTACAATTTGTTGAAGTATACCCAGAGAGTTAGTACCCCAATAGCAGATCCAGGTATAGAACCACAAGTTCCATGATGGTATCTTCTCTGAAGCCCTATATTACTTACGCACATTGTAAACCTATTTCACAGTACACGATATTTTCCCTGTATTCAACAATGTAACCATACCGATGATATCATGTTTCTCTCTAATTTTCTAAAGACCTTTAGATAAAGATGAGCTGCAAAAATTCATGGAGATGTCCATAAATAAGGGGTATTTTGTAGGAAGCCTGAATCACTATACTTAACGTGTATCATTTCTGTATCACTCCATACAGAAAACTGTTAGATCTTAGAACAAGGTCTACAATGGGCTAGTTGACTTATACTCAGTAGAAGAAAGTATAACATGTCTAGAACATAGAATTACAAGTTTTCACAAGTTATGGCAAGTACTAGTTCCATGTGCTGAGACATGGCTTCCAAAAGGATTTTGACAGAAAGGGGGGTGTAGGTACTTCAGGCAAACAATAGGTATCAGAGATCTATTAGGTTTGTCAACAGAGTAACCAAAGGTTTTTGCCAAGAATGTCTTGGCAGGTAACTGAAATTTATCCGATGCAGTTCAGGACTATGACTGGATCCAATAAAATAGTCTATGGGGGAGGGGGAACCTAACTTCCACTATTATATTATATTATATTATATTATATTATATTATATTATATATATAGCATATTATATATGCTATATATAGCATATAATATAGCATATGCTATACATATATTTATGTATATATACATATACTCATATATTCAAATATATATACATATATATTATTTAATCATATTATTTGAGACAACATGATGGACCTCAAGGGCATTATGATAAGGGAAATAAATCAGACAGAGAAAGACAAACACATGATCTCTCATATATCAAATCTAAAAACAACAAAAACAAGCTTATAGATACAGAAAACAGATTGGTGGTTATAAGAGATGGGGGGTGGAGGACGGGAGAAATGTGTGAAATACTTTTTTTTTAGTTTAAATAAAATGAATACTTTTTTTTAAGTTTTTTAACGTTTATTTATTTTTGAGACAGAGAGAGACAGAGCATGAATGGGGGAGGGTCAGAGAGAGGGAGACACAGAATCTGAAACAGGCTCCAGGCTCTGAGCTGTCAGCACAGAGCCCGACGCGGGGCTCGAACTCACAAACTGTGAGATCATGACCTGAGCCAAAGTCGGCCGCTTAACCGACTGAGCCACCCAGGCGCCCCTAAAATGAATACTTTTTTAAAACATCTCCTTCTCAGTACTCCCATGATTCTCTGTGCATCCCCTATGAAAGCTCAGCACATCCACCTTACAGTATTAGCTGTTTACTTCCCTTTCCCCCCAGATCACCACTATAAGTACACATAACACTAGACTGTGAGGGCCTTGAAAACATGGACTATACTTTTTATGTATGTATCCCAAAAATCAACACAGTGCTGGATACTAAGTCATTGTGGACAATGGATAGATGGATGGATGGATGGATGGATGGATGGATGGTATCCTAATCAGCTAGGGCCCCTATAACAAAATACCACCGTCTGGGTGGCTGAAACAATAGAACTTAATTTTCTCACCATTTTAGAGGCTAGAAATCCAAGTTAAGGTGTCAGCAGGTTTGTTTTCTTCTCAGACCTTTTTCCTTGGCTTGCAGGTGGTCACTTTCTCTCTTTGTCCTCACTTAGTTTGTCCGCTGTGCATGAACATTTAGACATGTGCCCAAATTTCCTCTTCCTATAAAGAAACCAGGCAAATTGGGTTAGGGCTTATCCTAATAGACTCATTTTAACTTAATCATCTCTTTAAGAGCCTCATCTATAAATACAGTCACATTTTAAGGTACTGAGGGTTCAGGCTTTAACATATGAATTTTGTGGACACACACTTCAGCCCATAATGAATGGCACAGAAAGATGGTCTACTTGTCCAGAGTCTCAAAAACAAAGAAACATGCCAGAACAGAGAGCTGTGAACTGAACTTTAGTATAAAAGAGAATCTGGGTCTCGAAAAAGAAAGAAAAGGGAATATGAAATTCGGAAACTAAAGATCTGGGTTCAAGTAGGAGTTAGCTTACAAACTGGACAAATCATATGGATAAATTATCTATTGCTTCTGGATCCTGATTTCCTGACCTTGAGGTTCAGGGGTTGGTAATACTACTTGCTTCATTTCACAGGGTTGTTATGAAAATAAAATGTGTGAAATTCTTTACAGAATGTACCACAAACACTAGTTATTTTTTGTATTATTAAAAGATCTGAGGCACAAGATCAGGGGATACCTGGCTTAGAACTAAGGCTAGACACTGAAACAACACCAAGTCTGAAGATGACAGGTAAAGGGTCAGTGAATTTGAGAGTGAATCTTCCGCCAAAGGCTGGAAAAGAAAAAGAATCCAGCAGCTCCTGAGCCAGGAATCTCTATTCCTTTGGATAAATTAGTTGGAAAAATAGGCATTAATAACATAAATGCATTCATTAAGCAAAACTGATCAAAAGCATGTTAACCTGACCAAAAACGTGATAAAACTTTCCAGGGTGTAGCTTCCCCTTTGTACTTTACAGTGATCTGAAAGAAGAACTTCTAGAAACATTTAATTCATCCTGCTGTCATAAAATGTTTGATACAACAACAAAAAAATCACACTTTTTTTGGTTGTTGCTCTCTTTGTCTATCATGGAGATAAAAGAGTAAAAATAGTTTAATTCCCTTTTGTCCAAAAACTTTAAAATCAGACAGATACTGACAAGTATTCTTAAAAAGACAGGACCAGGGGTGTCTGCGTGGCTCAGTCACCTAAGCATCTGACTTCAGCTCAGGTCATGATCTCACAGTTTGTGAGTTCTGCCGGGCATTAGGCTCTCTGCTATCAGCACAAAGCTTCAGATCCTCTGTCTCCCTCTCTCTGCCTTGCCCCCACTTGAGCTCTCTCTCACTCTTTCTCTCTTAAAAATAAATAAACATCAAAAAGACAGGACCAGGAGGGACTACGGAAATCATGGACACTGTCACCCTCACATTACAAAGGAAAAAACTGAGAGACTGGACCAGGTCCCTAGGGAGGGAGGGACAGAGCCAGAGTGGAACCTTGGCCTTCCTTCCCAAGTCCTCAGGCACATTTATCCATTTCCTTGTACCATGCCTACTCCATTATTCTTGGGGGCCTTGGAAAGCATCCAGTCCAAAACTGCCTCAAATTGGCAAAGCCTTTTTAACTCACCTAAAATACATATATGGCTACTTTGAACATAATTACTATTTAGTTATCTTTGAATAAAATTTTTAGAAAAATCATTGGCTTGGTGGAATCACTTAATTTATCAAGGATGCTAGTTTAATCTGTAGGAAACGGTCTAAATTTAGACTTCCTGCAGAGATGTTTCTTTAAAATGTAAACCACGAACTGTAAGTTATTCAGTTACATCACTTTACCTTTAAGCAACTGATTTTGCAAAATATAGATAAATAGTGACCCCCAGTGGCAAAACTTGTTAGTACCTACAAGCTGAAGAACTGAAATAAAATGGGATGTTATTCACAAGAAAGTTGATTAATAGTCACATGGTAGTATCCAGTAAACCCATAACTTAATTAAAATATAAAAGAGACCAAATGGTTTTCTCTTGAATTTTAATGACCTATCTCTAATAAGAAGTGGGATGTTCTTGTTTCATTATTGTGTTATTAAACAGTGTCATTTAATTCTAATGTGACATATTTTCATTTTGACTATATTCTAAAAAATAATCAAATTGAAAATTGACTTAAAGTTTTGGCTATGAACATAAACTTTTAAACTATGAATATAGATTTTTTTAAGAATAGCTGACTATAAACTATATTTTAATGTTAGTGCTACTTCAGTAAAACCCAGGCAAAACACAATCCATGTTGTAAGCATTCAGTGAGCAAGAGACCAATAGTGAGTGCAATGATTGTATCTTTGCTAAATAAATATTGCCATGTAGTCTGGGGCTATGAAGACTCCTCAAATTCTTAAATATAACACCTATATTTTCCTTCATAATGTATAATAAATAATTATAAACATCTAGCGTCTTTTCACCCTTCTGGATTTTATAAAATAGCTCTAATTTTTTTCACTTACAAAGCTACAGAAATTAATTCTCCCTGGAGCACTTACTGAAATAATATCATGATTCACATTTTCACATTTCTATATAAAACATGTGGTGGACTTGCTCATGACATAACAGCCAAGCCACCACCGAATTTGACTACCTTGTCTTAATTTATCCCAAGTTTCTATTTTCTAAGAAGTCATTTTGTAAGATTCTTTACTTGGTCATTATTGTCATCGTTAACAAAAATCTTCATTTCCTTTTCAGGTCTATTTTCAATGTAATACATTTCCATCAAATCTTTGTGTGTGTGTGTGTGTCTGTGTGTGTTCGGGGGGCGGTGCACATGCATGCATACAGATGGAATCATTTGCAAATATCAAGGACCTTCTGTAATCCATAAAACTTTGAATTAGTGCTGGGATTTAAAATATACATCAAAACATACACCTTCACACTCTACATGAAAAGCACACTGCACACATGGCCAACAACTATTAACTCTCATGTAGAGTAACAGGTATCAATACAATTTGAAAGGGAACTGTTGGTAATATAAACAAAGTGATTCAGAGAAAAGCAAGCTGACATCACTTGAAGTCGAATGTTTAAAACATTTACTCTGAGGTCTATACAACAAAGAAAAACTAACTTTGACTTTGACTGTAATTTGTTTACTCTGTTTAATTTACAAGGACTCTTCAATTGTCCAAAATATTTGCTGTGTGTGGGAAGGGACAGATCATTCACATGTGAGGACATATTTACAAATTAACAGAACTTTTTGTTTTGGAAAATCTGGCAAACTGCTACTTGGGCTTTTTAGTTTGGGGACTTCTGTTTCCAACTAAATGGTTTATTCATTGAGCTAATTATCATTAGGGTCACTTAGTTTCCCTGAGATGTTAGCATAACAAACGGATGAATAAAACACATTATGGTTGATTTAACTCTAAGAATATATTCAGAATAAATTATCTCAGTTGTGATGTTCTAATTTCCCCTACAGGACCAATACCCAATAAACAAGTCATTCAATTTTATAACTGGCAAACAGAACCAGAATATAAAAATTTGTTATTTTTCCACTTAATCTGAGACTATAAATACTATATACTGTTGAAGTAGGTATATTAAATGTCTGTCATGGCAGTATTATATCGACTATAACTTTTTATTCAGGAGCATTTCCATGGTTAGCAATAACTAAAATCCATATAAGTAACCTTGAGGCCCTGAAACATTCCTCTATATGATCAATCAAAGATTAATTACAATGTCTATTAGTTTTCTGTTAACTAGATAACAAAAAGAGCAGTAACACCGATACTAATAATAGCAGCAACAATAGTTCCATTCATTGAGCACTATGTGCTAGCTATTGTTCTAATGTCTTTATATTAATTATCTTGGCTAACACAATCCTATGAGGTAAAGAAGAGAAAAATCTGCTTAGCAAGGTTATAGACCAATATCATATAGGTGTTAAGTACTAAAGAGTAGAAGTCAAAGGTCACAAAGGTATTTATGTGGTAGATGTCATGAGTCTAAGTCATGGAGAGTCAGTGGTAAAGATTATGTGCCCAAAGTCACATATGTAATAAATGATAGAGGTTAGGTATTCAAGGTCAGATGGGTGGTATAAAGGCTATATGTCAAAGATGACATAGATGGGGAATGACAATGTGTCTCCAGCTTCCCTCCTCTCGTTGGAAACTGAGGGCTTTGGTCTGGGTGACTGTGGAGGACACTGATAGTTACCTGAAATTTATTTTTCCTTTTCTGCATAGTAAGAGAGCTATACCTGACATGGCTGCCTAAACAGGATTCCATTTCCCAACGGCCCTTGTACATAGGTGTGGCTTAGTGACAGAGTTTCACCAAGGGAACGTTAGTAAAAGTGACACTTCTTCCAGGTCTGACCTAAAACAAAAAACTTGCACTGAGGAAAACATATTAGATTTTTATTTTCTTTAAGCCACTAAACTATTTATTGTTAGTTCTCTGTCACAGCAGACAAACCTTAGCTTAATTAACACAGTGAACATTTAAAGACCTTAAATTCTGAAATTCTGAAGTTTAATCAGAAAATTTAAGTGGTGATGAATGTTATGTTCATAAATTTAAAAAAACAAAGTATGGTTTAATAAAACTAGAATCCCCAGCACTAGACTTCTCTTACTAAGATGATTTGAAATGTACATCACCTGATATCCATTTCCCTGGATTCTAATCATTTAGTCTTTATATCATGGCATTGCTAAATATAACCTTAACATCATATTTCCTTAGGCTTTTAATCCATACCATAATGTTAAGTGAAAACTGTAATAAAGAGATCATGCTATTTTCTATGGATAAGAAATTCTGTCAGATCAATTTTCTAGCATTTGAAAAACTTTATGCTCAGAATCCATGACTAAATTGAAAGAGATTTTCTCTCTGTAAATCACCTGAATTTTAATGAATATAAAAGAGGACAAAACATTGTGATAATAAGTCAATTCGTTCTTTACCAGAATAGCAGCTTCCAGTAAGTAGTACATGGAATAATTTATATAATGAAGAAGTGTTTTGATATTTTCTTGTTAAAATTAGTTCTGTGGAAATTCTTTTAGGTCTAGCAAGATGGGAGCAAGTCTCCTAGCATGTTGCACATTACATAATAGTAGCAGTTTTATCATTAAATCCACAAGTATTTTGAGGTAAGTTTTGAGGTAAGTGCTGTTAAGTGCTCCCATGGATCAGGATGTCATAAAAATGTATCAGACACTTAGAACAAAGCTGGAGGACTTATACTTCTTGGTTTCAAAATATATTACAAAGCTACCATAATCAAAACAGTGTGGTCCTTGCATAATGACAGACTTACAGAACAATGGAAGAGATAGAGAGCCCAAAAATAAACCCTTGCATATATACTCAAATGATTTTCAACAAGGGGGCCATGGCCATTCAATGGGGACGGGTCACTCTTTTCAACAAATTGTGCTGAGGAAACTGGATATCCACATGCAAAACAATGAAGTTGGACCTTCACCTAATAGCATCTACAATAAATAAATAAATAAAAACTCAAAACAGACCTAAACATAAGATCTTAAACTACAAAACCCTCAGGAAAAAATAAATAAAACATAGGGCAAACGATACACAGCATTGAATTTGGCAATAATTTCTTGGATATAATGCCAAAGGCACTGACAATAAAAGAAAAAAACAGACTGAACTTCATTATTTTTTTTTTATTTTTGTTCATCAAAAGACACTATCAACAGAGTAAAAGGGCAACCCACAGAATAGGAGATAATATTAGTAAATCATATATCTGAAAAATGATTAATATCCAGAATAGAGAACTCCTAAAACTAACAATTAAAAATAAACAATTCAAAAAAGGACAATAGACCTCAAGAGATATTTCTCCAAAAACATACAAATGGCAATAAGCACATGAATATATACTCAAAATCACCAAGCACTAGGTAAACGCAAATCAAAATTACATTGAAATTCTACCTTGTACATACCACAATGAGACATGACTTCACATGTCTATTGGCTATTAAAACAAACAAGTAAACAAACAAACACCAGTGTTGAGGATATGGAGAAGTTAGAACCCTTGAACATTTTTGGCAGGAATATAAAATGGCACAACTGCTGTGGAAATGGTGTGGTGAAAAGCTAAACATATCATTACCATAGGACCTAGCAATTCCATTTCTGGGTATCTAACCAAAAGAAGCAAAAGTAGACTCACAAAGAGTATTTGTATACTCATGTTTATAGCAGCATTATTCATGATAGCTAAAATGTAGATGCAACCCAAGTGTCTATTGGTGGATAAATGGATAAACAAAATATTTTATATACACACAATGGAACATGATTAAGCTCTATTAGAAAGGAAGGAAAGTCTGACATATGCCACAACATGGATGAAACTTGAAGACGTAAGTTAAGTCAAACAAACCAATCACATAGAGGCAGATTGTATATGCTTCCACTTATATAAGGCATTTGTAGTAGTCAAAATCAGAGACATAAAGTAGAATGATGGTTTTCAGTTGTGGGAGGAGTTACGGAGGGTTATTGTGTAATTGACAGAGAGTTCCACCTTTCTCCACTGAGATATATGATATTTGGTTTCATGCACAGTGAATCTATCAGAATGCTTTTTTTAATCATTGGAAATCACAATCTTGGGTCAATAAATCCAGGAATAATTAACTTCATCTAATATTTCCCATCCCAACATTCCTGAGACTGTTCTTCAGCATATATGTATCCCATCCCTCCTTCCAGCATTTGGAACATTCACAAGAAGAGAAAATACTAACGAAAAATATATAACAAGCATAAAGTTAGCACACAGTAAAATTATTTTACTGTAAAAGATTCCATGTTTTAAATTGTCTTTGTATTCATTCATAGTGGCTAATGTGGTAGGAACCCTTCTATTCTGACCAAACTGGGTAATTTCTACATGCCTTTAGTGTTGCCATGTTCTTGGACTCCAACTTCTTCTTAGGGTTTTAGTATTATGATCACTTTCCAAGTTCTTCAAGTTCCGTACAGATCTACAGTGTTACTCACATGAGCCCTCCTACCTCCACCCTCTTGCCTCTATTCAGCACGACCCCACTGGCCTCTTTGCTTACAGTTATGTGCAGTCATTCCAAGAGCACCCATGGCTTTGGCATTTGGGAAACAGAAAATTAGCGCCTGATCAATTTCTTCTTAACTACTTCTTTTGTCTCTTTAAAATGTCCTAAATTCATAACCAGCATTTATAAAGTACACAATATGTGTCAGAAAATGTTCTAAGTGATGGAGAAATAAGAACAAATAGGACACAGTTTCTTCCCAAAAGTAACCAACAGTCTGGAGCGCATAAGCCAATACACGCAGTGCAAGAAATATGAGCAGGATACTACAGGGGCATAAATCAGGGCATGACTGATTATACCAGCAGAGTCTAGAAAAGAGTTTATTAAGATGGTACTACTTAAGGAAAATACTGGAAGAGAAGTAATCATATGGGCAGAGAGGGGGACTGCAGGCAGGAGATAAGAGAGGCAGGGGCCAAGTATTGAAAAACTGAAGCAACACGAATAAAAATATGGAGACTTTAAACACA
The DNA here is from genome assembly GCF_018350215.1 of Panthera leo. Taxonomy (NCBI): domain Eukaryota; kingdom Metazoa; phylum Chordata; class Mammalia; order Carnivora; family Felidae; genus Panthera; species Panthera leo. The sequence goes on from NC_056682.1 coordinate 167,356,717, forward strand.
CGGTACACACTGGAAGAACTGAGGGCTTTGGCTTGCATTGTAAAGAAGTCATAGTGAAATATGACTTTAGGGAGAGAATAAAAGAGCCAGTTCACCCTAGGGAGTAAAATCTGTAGTACATATATTTGAGGAATTATGATATGCCAGTTATATTCTAGACTTACTTGCATAACCTCATTTGATTCTCTCTCTCTCTCTCTCTCTCTCTCTCTCTCTCACACACACACACACACACATACACACACACAAACATCAGTTTGATAGTGTTCTTATTCCACCTTAAGCATGAGGAAACTGAAGCACAGAATAGTTTAGTTACTTGCCCAAGGTCACATAGCTGGAAAGTAGAAAAGCCAGGATTCTGACATAAAAAATTGGGCTCTTAGCAATTAGGATGACTCCCCTCAGCAGTGTGTACTACATTACATTGAAAATGATGAGCCATTAAAGGGTTTTAAGTAGAAGATTATCACTATCTTAATAGTAGAATGATACAGAATTAAAACTGAGATAGAAGGCAGTAAAGAAGGAGAAAATGAAATGCAGAGAAATTATATTAAGGAAATAGAGCAATGATACTCAGAGACTGATTAAATAAAGGAGGCAGTATCCATTAGCTTTTATCACATAATTAACCACTCCAAAATTTAGTGGCTTAAAATAAGAAGCATTTATTTAATATTAAGTTTATGGATTAGCTAGGGCCAAGAAGGTTTAGAAGAGCCTTGCTTATGTGCCTAAGTCAACTGGTAGGTGAGCTGTAAGATAGCTATGCTGATCTTGGCTGGGTTTGCATATCAGGGGCCTCAGCTGTGACGAATCACTGGATTCAGCTCTGTTCTACATGATCCTTTGCATACAACAGGCTAGCCCTGGCCTGTTCTCAAGGCAGTAGGACAGAGGTCTAGGTGAGAACAGGAGAAGTATGCAAGGTTGCTTGATGACTAGGCTTGGAAATAGCTCCAACATCTATTAATCAAAATAAGTTACAAGACATCTCTCCAGGGAAGATGTACAAATGGCCAATAAGAACAAGAAAACATGCCGGTATCATTAGTCATAAGGGAAATTCAAACCAAAACCATAATGAGATCCACCTCAAATCTACTAGGATGGCTATAATAAACAAGTCATACAATACCATGTGTTGGTGAAGATGTGGAGAAAGTGGAACCCTCATACACTGCTAGTGGGAATCTAAAATGGTAACCACTTTAGAAAACAGTTTGGCAGCTCGTCAAAAATTAAACAGATTTACCATCTGACCCAGTAATTCTACTTCTAAGCATAAACTAAAGGCATAAATGCATATGTCCATGAAAAACCTGTACATGAATATTCATAGCAGCATTATTCCTAGTAGCCAAAAAAGTGGAAAAACTCAAATGTCTACCAACTTATGAGCAGATAAGTAAAAAGTAGTGTATATATATGTACATACACACACACACACACACACACACACACACACACACAATGGAATATTGTTTGGCAACTAAAAAAATAAATAAAATCCTAAGATATCATTGATAACCTTGAAAACAGTGTGCCAAATTAAAGAAGTCAGACACAAAAAACCACGTTACATGAGTCCATTTATATGAAATGTACAGAATCAACAAACTATAAAGATAAAAGATAGATTAGTGGTTGCTTAGTGGTTGCCTTGGATCCAGGGATTGAAGGGCTATGGAGAGTGGCTGTTAATTCACAGTTAACAGGGTTTCTTTTGGGGGTGATGAAAATGTTCCAAAACTGGTTATAATGATAGTCACATGGCTCTGTGATTATATTAAAACTTATTTGATTCTACATTTTGAATGGCTGAATTTTATAATGTGAATTGTATCTCAATAAAGTTGTTAGGTTAAAGGAAGACTTATTGAGCTAAAGATAAAAGGAAACTGGGATGACCTTGGAACTAAAGATTTGCAAATATGGCTATTATACTTGATACTGGAAAAAAAAATGTCCACATTTAAGGTGTAAATATTTGGAACAAGGAAAAATATAAATATATATTGTTATGTATATTATATAATAAAACACACACACACACACACACACACACACACACACACACACACACACACACACAGATGTACTGAACCACTCAGGTGCCCCAAAGTTAATCCATCTCTTGATGGGAGGATCTGTAAAGTCATCTCCTAAAGGGTGTAGAGACAGAGAAGAGTAGATAATTGTCACCATTTTTTGAAACAGAACTGATGGATAAGAGGAAAAGAAAATATCAATAATGACTCCTTGGTTCCTGCCTAAGAAATTGAGATGATAATGGTGCCATTTACATAGAGGAAGCCAGTAGGACCCCTCGCTGGTTTTTCCCAGAAAGTGAATAAAATTTCCATGCGTGTTTCCAGTAGTCCAAAAGATAAATCCACACAAACAACACAGTGATAGCAACTGAAAGAACTATGGTAGAATATTCAACATAAGACTCAATTTTTTTTAAAGTTGTTATTGAAAACTATATGTCGCAAGATGCGGCAGTGTAATCTACTGAATTTTATAGCAAACAGTGACAGAATGTGTGAAAACAAGCTATGATTTCCTTTGAGGTCTGAGGCAATATAAAGTCCACTCACATCTGCCAAATCAAACTTCTTGTGGGAATTCACCAAAATGAAACCATTGTCAAGGATGCTATATAAATAGGTTTTATATTCACTGAGCTCTGCTGTTTAAATCAAGTTAAAGGCCCTTCTAGGAATAGGAAAATTTCACATGTGCTATTATAGAAAAGAGCAGAGTGGTTTGTGAGAGAGAAAGTCTTTGGGGTCAGGGAAAGTGACAGAGAGCATTCACTGTCATGAACTAGGACACGCTACTGCAAGACAGAAAGGATGTCACAGTAGCTGCCATGGTCCCTAAACACACATTCTTTGCTTAGTTCAAAGGAGACTGTCATACCATCAACTGGTTTTATAAATGAGGTTCACTTTTGTAATTCAATCTGCTTCTCATTCCTGACTCCTATGTTTACTGCAAGTTTACCAGGAATAAATAAAAGAAATCCAGTTTTATCACCCTGATATTTGAAGGCTTTCCCCAGTCTTCCCCATTTCATATCCCGACCCATATTTCTCAACCCTCTCTTAAATTTAGCCTGTGCTGGTATCCAAGTGATCTCTGTGCTGTCCACAAACATACTCTGTCCTCCTTTGTTTCTTTACCCTCATTCACCTCTTTGCTGTCTGCCTGTGCTTCTTCCTCATAATCTTGACTCTTCCAAAATCTTACCGGTCCTCCAAGTCATGACTCCTGTATCCAACAACTCCAGAAACTTACTATGATTTTTCTTTTTCTTAAACTTCCTCTCCACATTGTATCTCACTCTTGTCACTTATTCCACTCTGCCTTCTACTGAAGTTTTCATCTGTTGCCAAGGGTGGGGAGTGGTGACCCGGGGACAGGGGAAATAGGTAAAGATGGTCAAAGGGTACAAATTTTGAGTTATGAGGTGAATAAGTACTGGGGATGTTATGTACAGCATGGTGAGTTAACAATATTGTATTGTATATTTTAAAGTTGCTACAAGAGTACTTTTAAAAAGTTCTGACCACAAAGAGCAAAAATTATAACTCCGTGAGGTGACAGATGTATTAACTAATCTCATTGTGGTAACCATTTTGCAGATGATATAAATATATCATCATTACATTGTACATCTTAAACTTATACAATGTTATATGTCAACTATAATCTGAATAAAGTTGAGGAAAACATATTTTAATAAAAAATAAAAGGTTTTACTTGTTTTATCCTTAACTTCCTTATACACTTCCTGAGGATACATGAATTTACTCTTTTTCAATATAGAGTCACCAAGAGTAGGAAGTGTACTGGATGAGTGAGATTAGAGCTTTGCCTCTGCCAATAAAAAGTTCAGTTTTTATCTGTTTCACTTAACAGTCTATAGACTTCCACAGAATACATCATTTGAAGGAAATGTTCTGTCAATTTAAAAAATGTTCAAAAATTTTACTTACTTTTTCATCCTCCCCATTCCAAACACAATCCCTATCCCTTGGTGGTGGGTAGAAATATATATGAGCTAACATTAGTAAGATGATTAAAATTGTTCTCTACCTGCCAGAATGTAACAATAAAAGGATATCAAGTATGAGAAAGCTCATATCAAATCAACAGACACATATTATGGATTGCAAAATCATTTGCTGAAAAAACAGAAGTGGCAACTCAGCAGAAAAGCAAGTACTTAAGGTGATTGCCAGTGATGAGTTCCACTTGGATCAAACAGTTATAGAGAAGCATGATCAGAACTTACTAAAATGATTAGAACTTCTTAAAATAAGTGGTGAACTGAGATGTGAGCAAGTATTAAATTGTAGTGCATATTCACCCCTGAGCTCTTTACCTAAACAAATAACCATAACTATATGGTATAATTGTATACCACCTACGCCCTCTATCTTTGCTTTACCCACTATGGCAGGCAAAATAATGTGTCCCCAAAGATGTCCATACCCTGATCTCTAGGACCTGTGAATATGTTATGTTACATGACAAGTGGGTTACAGTTGCAGATGGATTGAAGATTGCTAATCAGACAAAATTACAATAAGAAAATTATCCTGGATTATCCAGGTGGGTCAATGTAATCATAAGGTCCCCTCAAATGGGGAAGAGGGAAGCACTGGGGTCAGAACCAAAGACATAGCATCATGAGAGAGACTCTGCTGGCTGTGAAGGTTGAAGGAGGCCATGAGCCAAGGAATCCAGGAAATCTGGAGAAGCTGGGAAAGACAAGAAAATGGATTCTCCTGTGGAACCTCCAAGGAAGAAATGTAGCCCTGCCAATACTTCAATTTTAACTCCGTGAGACCCCACTTCATACTTTGAACTCCCAAACCTATAAGATAATACATTTGTGTTGTTTTAAGCTATTAAGTTTGTGGCAATTTTTAACAGCAGCAATAGGAAACTAATATTCCCGTGAAAATTATTCTAACCTTACCCAAAGTGCAGAAATCCTCCCTTATCAAATATCTTTTCCTATTTCAATCACTTGTCAGTACTCCCAAACTATCTTTATTTGGAAGATGATAATTATAATCTGATAAGATAGTGACGTTTTCTATAAATTGCTTTGTCAAAACAATTACTAGAAAAGATATTGCCGAAGACTTAATGAATATTTAAGTCATAATTATACACCTATTTTAATTAATGTCATTCAGACACAAATTTAGAATCAAAATATATTTTAGACCCTCAAATAGCACACAATTTTTTTTTAGATATTTTATTTTTGAGACAACAAACCTGCTGTTTTTTGTTGTGAGTTTATCTCTTCTCTAAAAAACAAACTATTTAAGAAAATTTGGCATTGTGTGTTTGATCTTCCAATAATAGGTATGTAAGTGAAGCATAAAAGAAGGAGAATAAAGGCGTTATCTCACTTCTAACGCAATTTCACCAAGACAGTAAAAATGTGTTTAGGTGTCTGTGAAAGTCAAACACAGTTGGGAACCCGCAGAACTCAAAGTAATATTCATGGGTATACAGATTGCTTTTATTTCAAAAATTCTCTCATTTCAGTAACTTTTTAAAAAGTATGAGACTCTTTTTATCTAAACAATGAAAAATTCATCACCAGATAAGATCTGGCAATGTACTATGAGTCCCTCTAAACCTCAGTTTTTCTATATGAGTTTACCAAGCCACCCCCCACATGGGTTAGTTCTGAGGATCAAATGAGATAATGTATTTAAAGCAACTTGTAATGTGCCAAATCACTTTTCCCCCCTCAGTTCCTACTATAGGTCAAACACCAAGACAGGCACACAAACAAGAATTAGACAATAACTGAACAATTAATATACAATATAAGACACAGAATGCTATGAGGATCCATGGCTAACACAAATTGGAAGGGGGATGGTGAGGTATTTCCATTCCTGGGAAATCAGAGTGCCTGCTGTTTGCCAGGTACTATGCATACTGTTTCATGCATATTATATCATTTAATCTTCACGATAAACCAATGAGGTAGTGCTATTTTCTCTTTTAACTGATGAGAAAGATAAGGGTTATGTAAAAATATGCTAACTAATTTTTCCAAGGCCCAAGAAAAATGAAGGATAAGCCATAGGTCATTCATTGTTTTCATGGATTTATCATTGAGCACCTACTGTGTATGAGACATGTTCCAGATCCTGAGGTTACAGTAGTGAAGACAAAAGATAAAAATACCTACCTTTGAGAAACTTATATTATAGAAAGGGAAACAGAAAATGAACAAGATAAAAAGTATATATATGTATCATATATATACTTTTTATCTTGTTCATTTTGTTTTATATTATTATATATTACACTATGTTTTCTGTTATATATATATATATATATATATATATATATATATATATATATAATAGATCATGCTAAATGCCAATGAAAATAAATGAAACATGGAAATAAAATAGAAGAAAGTGAGATTGAAATTTTGATTAAGATAATCAACAAATTGCTCATGTTGAACATGTTAAATTTGACATACTTGTTAGGCACCCAAGTATATATATTAGGCATCCAAGTATATATATTGTTAGGCATCCAAGTATATATATTATATATATAATATATATACTTGTTAGGCATCCAAGTATATTTGTTGAGTAGGCAGTGAATATACAAGAGAAGGCAACACTGGAGTAATTGCTTAAAGGCAGTGAAGGAATTGGACTTGCAGACTTTGAAGGGAAAAGTATCTAAGGAAGAATAAACAGCAAACAGAAAGGTGCTGAGATGGCAGGTTGGTGTGGCTAAAGCCAAGTGGGAGGAGGGAAGAACAACAGTAGATGAAATCTGGATGGTAATGGTGGAGAGGGGCAGCTCCTATACTTCATAGTCAGGTCTTTGGCATTTGTTCCTGATTACAAAAAATTGGGTTTTGATCCTGGGAAGACATGTTTTAACAGGATCACTTTGGAGAAGTCAAACACAATCTGAAGAGAAGAAGGAGAGAGGCGGGTGAGAACATGTCTTCAATAGCCTAGGCATCAGAATGTAAAGCCTTGTGTTAGCAACACAGAAATGGCAAGATATCTCAACATAGTATTTCAAAATAGAGCCAACAGGATTTGCAGATGGACTGAATATGGGGTACAGGAAAAAGAGAAGAATCAAAAATAGCAGCAAGATTTGAAGCTTGAGCAACCAGAAAGATAAGTTGCCATTAGTCTTTGGGAGAAAGAGGTTTGATGGGAAATACCAGGAGCTTAGATTTGGATATGGTAAATTTGATATTATATGTACTTGTCAAGTAGGAAGTTGTATATGCCAGATTGGAGTTTAGTGGAAAGACTCTGGGCTGGACAAATAGATTTGGAAGCCATTGACATTCAAATTTAATTCTAGATCAGTTTGATTCCTAAACCCGGCTCCTAACTGTTGAAAGCAATTTTCCATTGCATTTCTACATGTCTCATATTACCTTTTTAAGGATGTTTACACACCCTACATCCTTAGAAACTGGAGAGAGTGTCTCTCTTCAGGTTGAAAGGCTGATTTGTTTCCTGATCAAGATAATTAAAGTAATGTCTCCCTTGGAAGCAAAGATTGAACAGATTGGCCTGCAGCTTGGAACTCCCTTGTAACTGGTTTCCTAAACTCAGTGTTCCTCAGCTGTGACACAAACCCATTGTATGCACGATGTCTACCAGGACCTGTTTTGCATAACCCACAGGTGATTAAGGGAGCACAGGAGGGACCAATGCAGTCATGAAGCTCGTGCTGCCTGATGCCCCATGAGTAATAAACTGTCTTGATCCACTTAAGCTCAGTGTTTCTTTACTGACCAAATTTATGGAAATGTAGGAACCAGGTCAGTCTATCAACTGAAGTAGTGGCTGCTGCCTAAGGGCTGTTTGACCACTTAACCATAACTATTAAGTAAGAAAAATCATTGAAAATTTTTGTAACAAGAGCAGAACCATGATCTGACATGAAGTTTGAAATTAAATCCCTCTTGTACTGGAGAGAAAATTGGATGGGAAAAGACGAAACAAGAGTGGAAGAAGATAAATCAGTCAGACTGCTGTTGCAGCAATCCAAATAAAAAATTATAAAGGCTCAAATAAAGGTATTAACAAATGGAACTGAGAGAAAGGCACAGATTTAACAGACATTTTGGAACTAAAATCAATTGACATTCAAGTCATATTTTTACATCTTTGAGTTACAATAATTTTAACTTTAAGTAAGAGAAAAATTAGGGATCCCTCACTTCTATAAAAAGAATGGAGATAGGCACAGTTGCTACATCCCTGTCAGAACTCTATTGACTTCCATATGCCTTGCTCAAGCAGCAGCTTGGAACATCACATCCTCAAACAGTAATGCCCATAACAGGAAGGAGAGAAAGGTCTTTCCCAGAAGCCTTAAAGTAGGTTTCCCCTCATGTTGCATTAACCAGATTGGGCCAAATGTCCATGCCTTAAATGCAAGTAAAGTTGAGAAAATGAAATCTGGCCCTTTTAGCCTCTATAATGGTAGGAAGGTTCTAATAGCAGTGAAAAGAAGCCTGGGATTGGCTATGGAGAGACAACCAATAGCGTCTTCCAGAGTGGCTGATTAGATATGGAGGCTGAGAAAGAAGAAATCAAAATAACTGCTTAGACACCTGGCTTGGACCATTGTCCAGATGGTACTGCCATTCACTGAGCTAAGCAATGCAAGAGGAACAGGTTTGGGGCAGGGAACACATTCTTTGAAGAACACATTTGAACACATTTGAATTTCTAGTTGGAAAGCCCCTAGCTCAGTTTCATAGGGGTCTAGAATTCAAGATTGAGAGTTAAGCTAGAGTTATAAGTTTGAGACAATATAACTGAAGTCACAGAGAAAAAGTGTTTGTCCAGAGACAGTGTGTGAATCAGTTAGAGAAGAGAGCCAAAGAGTAAATCTTGGAAAGAGAATCCCATTTGAGAGATTGAAAAGGAAGATCCATGAAAGTAATAAAGAAAGCAGGAGAGATAAATATTTTAAGACAGAAGAGAGTTTGATGGTACTAAGTGCTTCCCAGAAATCAAGTAACATGAAGAGTGCCTACCAATATGAGCAACAAATATGTCACAGTAACCTTTGCCAAGAAAGAAAAACACATAGTGGGGTAGTTAGAAAGAAATAGGGTTTTTTAAAGTTATTTCTTATGCTGTTATTTGTTTATGAAGGCAATGTAAGCCCACAGGAAGGAGCTGGAAGACAGGAGAGTATGAATGATCAATAATGGTAATACAATTGTAACATACAACAGCCAGGAAGTGTCTGTGCCTTGGATCACTGTAGAACCAGCACGGTCACCTGCCAAAAACCTGGGATGGTCAGTAGAGCTCTCTCCTTCTCCCCACATATAAAATATTGAGAGTCACTTCTCAGTTCTACCTTTTGCTTTTTATCACTATTTTATATTATGAAGAATGCATATTTATTTATTAACGTTAATTTTCTTACACTAATTTCCTTCAGTTCACTACTCCCAAAAATGGAGAAAAATGAAATTTAAGGAATATGCTAACCAAATAAAAGCACAATTCCTGTGGCAGTGATCTGAGACAGAGTCCCAGCTCATGTGGAAGAGTTGCTATTCACAAAACAAGATCCTAAAATTTTATATCACTCTATTTTACGTTTTTCTTTTTCTGTTCTCTGGTAAATCTTTAAAATATTATACATGAAAGTAGAAACTAAGTTTTATATTATAGTAAATTTCAGTTTAATGGACTTTTTTATAGTCTCTATTTTCTGTTATGGCTATGCTTTAGAAGGTCAGCCAGAATGAGCTGCTATCTATAAAGAACAGCTGGAAAAAAACAAAACCCACACTATAAGAAAATGCTGCTATCAGCACAGCCTATTGGATATCAGGTTCAATCATGACCTCTTGCGTATAAGTGGAGCATAGCAGCTCCCATTTTAAATTGAAAAATGATGAAAACTAACACCCACTACGTTGCAGGTTCTATGCTGGGTCCTATGCTGAGGATACACCTGTGGATAAGACCTACAAAGTCCTTATTTTCAAGGAGATTATTTAGGACTTATTTTAATTATTACAGAAGTGTAAATTCTATATGAAAATCTGTGTATGAAGGTTAAACATTTCATTATATGGTACAAATAGTTGTACCAGTTACAAAAGAAATATTGTCAATAATTTCTTAAGCCTACAATGTTAAATTATTGATTCAGTTTGGCCCTAAACTTTTCTCCTTAACTTCTAGTGATAAAAATTTCATAACACACTGACTTAGCATTATATCTATTATTTACAAAGATATAATCTTCAATAAAGTACGTTGTGATGTTTAATTCTAAAGCTGTTATTTAATCTCAGCGTTAGTTGTCATTGAGAAGTCTCTCAGGCTATAATTTCACAGTTTATAATCCCAGGAAGACTTTCTTTATTATATTACCAACAAGAGACAATACTTTAGTCTATGTTATTAAAACTAAAATTCCCTAAATCTCATTATATGTTCTTACCATCTGCATTTTTATGAATCTTATCTAAAAAAATAAGAAAAATCTCAGTGCTGATATAAATTTCTCAAATCTTATTACCTGGTTTTTGTGGCTTTCAAAAACAAAAGTCCTTGCTTTTATTAAAGGAATGGCCAATCAATTGTGATAGCTACATATTGATGACATATTATGTAGCCCAGAATTAACCTTCCTATAATGAATACAAATATAAGATACAAACCATGGCAGGCATATTTGGGAGAATTTGACTTGAATGAAACATTTAAATCAATACTCATCCATTCTAGCTTTTGATTACACAAAGACTATTTTTTCACCCTTAGCAGTTAAATCAGGAGATTGTGCTGTCATTCCTAAGTGGGAAGACCCACCGGGCATTTCTCATTTAATCAATCGCTCAATTCCTCTTACTCTTACTGTAAGATTGTTGTCTTATTCTACTGCAATGTTTTGGGGGAATATCTAGTTAAGGCTAGTCCTATGAGTGGTGACATTAATGCTTCTTCGTGTATCAAAGCCCAAATGACCCCACATAAACTTAAATTCTAATTTAAAACAATGAGCCTGCTATGGAAACATAGCTTTAAATCAAGTTCCCCAGTCTCTCTTTACAACTAAATGACTGACTAAAACTCCCATTTACATTAAAATATCTAAATGCCCCCACTGCCCTCTCAGACCTTGTAAATTTTCTTTAAGAAATGAATGATATGAACATTTTGCATTTTCTCTTAGGAATGCTTTTGCCCATCTTACTGTTTATATTTAAATATCTGGCTAAAATAATGAATGAAATCTTGTCAACTTTTAATGCTCCTGCAATGCCTGCTTTCTCTTTGGAGGTCTAAGTCTTGAACCAAGGAACTTAATTTGTGGAACATTTACTCCTGTGTGATGCAAAAGGGAAGACAACATCTCTGCTTGGAAGTCATGAAACCCACTTCAGCAGGTATTTCCAACAACTGTACAAGTTTTGTCATCATGTTTGAGTGTGGAGGGATCCATACATGATCACATTCTTTCTCCAATGCATTGCAACAGATGTATATCAGTTAGCAATTGCTATAACAATGATGTGAAATAAGCCACCACCATGCCCAATCATATTAGAAAAGGTGCAGATATAAGGGAAGATAGAGAATTGAAGCCATTTCTGCAATCAGTATGCCACAAGAAATCCAGTTATAATGACCATAAAATTATCTCCTTTATGAATCAAATCAGACCTTACTTTTGCTTTAATTATAAACTCTAAAATTAAAACACACATGCATGCACACATAAACTTTCTGGGTGTCCCCACCAACACTCATGAGCTCAATCATGCTAATTCCTATCTCTCCAGTTGCTACTTACAGCAAAAGATCATTCAAGATTTAGACTCACTTTCCATGTAAGAGCTTACAAATGTTTTCATGTAATAGGACACATTAAAAAAGATCATACACATACAGCACACTGAAGTAAACTAGAGGAGTTTTGAGGACATTTATGTCAAACTACTGGAAAATTGTATTAACTTCTTTATATTACATAATTCAGAAAAGAAAAATGACATATATATATAGCATTAAAAAAGATACTAAATTTTAATTTTGTATAAAACTTTCAAATAAAATCTTTTTTATTTTTATTGAGGAATTTGAACTTGATTCCATGAACATAACATGTTTTTTATTGATTTTTATGTTTAGCTATAAATAATCCCTGATAATGACTTTTTAATGAAGACGTCTCTGAAAGTTTAATAGTCACTTCTATAGGAAACAAATAGGTTGTAACACTGACAGAAGAAAATATATTACTTTTCCACTAGCCACAGCAACTCACTTCTCAGCATTAGACAGAATTGGAGTAATAAAATTTCATTAAATGGTATTTCAAGGATCCAACCATTCTTTAGAACTAGCTGAGATGGATTCAGAGAGATCTGATTCACCTTTCTGATTTACACACAAAAAAATGGACGAAATATATGAAATAACAGCTCTCAAAACACTGCACATTAGGCAATGAAGGACAGTAATCCTGGAGTAATCAAAAAGTGAGCCCTGAGATTGTCCCAGCTTAATGCCTGGAGAAAATCCCCACAATGTAACACAAGGAAACAGAACTCAGGTGGAGATTCATGGTCTCTCTGTTCAGGAGAGAGAGTTGGGAGTCCAAGAAAGCCATTGTAGCCACAGTTGGTAAGGCAGAGTACCAAAGAACAGCAAAATGCACAGAGAACTCAAAAGATCTCTGGAATGTTCCCAGAATATTTAGTTCAGTACCAATCAGTACAAACTTGTGAGGAAACTACCTGAGGCTGAGAACCACCTGAAAGGATTAGAGGGAACCAGGTCTGAAGCACACATAGGAACAGACATAGTTCCTGTTTCCACAACTAGAATAGAAATATCATAATTCATGAGGTAAGGTTATAATACTAATAAGGTTCTTGGTTTACAAGTAGGGGAAATTAACTTTAGTAAAACCTCTGCTCTATCCCTACCTTAGAAAGCTTAAAAGCAAGACCCAAAGGGAGCAAACTATTTCTAAGTAGCTTAGCCATGTCCGAGAACAAATCTAAAAGATAGTTTTAGACAATAGTAATAACCAGCACACAAGAAGGTAAAATTCATGATGTGAAAGTCAAATAAAAATTACCAAGAATGCAAATAAACAGGAAAATAGGAACCATAATAAGGAGAAAAATCAATCAATTGAAAGAGAACCAGATATAACACAAGTGATAAACTTAGACAAGGAAATTAAAGCAGTTATTAGACTTATATTCCACATGTTCAAGAAACTAAAGATTGAAGATGTTAAGTAGAAACATGGACAATATAAAAAAACCCTCAAACCAAATGTTTAGATATAAAATCTACAATGTCCAAATTGGAAAATACCCTGCATTTTGTTAGTTTACAATACATGTCATAACAGACTTAAGAAGTTGAAAACATACCAAGTATCTTCTCCAACCATAATGGACTAAAACTAGAAATCATAACAGAAGGAAAATTCACAAATATTTGGACATTAAACAATACCTTCCTGAATAATAAAGAGACCAAAGAAGAAATAAAAAGAGAAGTCAAAAAATATCTTGAGACAAATGAAAATGAAAACACAACATAGCAAAATACATGGGATGCAACACAAGGAGTTCTAAGAAGGATGTATATAGTCAAAAATGCCTATATTAGAAAAGAAAAAAGTTCTCAAATTTACAACCTAACTTTACACCCCAAAAGAACTGGAAAAAGAAGAATAAATCGAGCACAAAGTTAGCAGAAGGAATGAAATAATAAGTTCAGGTATTTACCTGAACATAATAAAGGCCATATACGATAAACCACATGCTCACATCATATTCAATGGTAAAAAACTGAAAGCTTTTTTTCTAAGATCAGAAACAACACAAGGATGCCTACTCTCACTACTTCTAAACATAATACTGGAAGTCCTAGCAAGAGCAATTAGGCAAGAAAAGGAAATAAAAGGCTTCCAAATTTTAAAGGAAAAAGGAAATTATCTCTGTTTGCAGATGACCTCATTTTATATGCAGAAAACTCTAAAGATACCACAAACTGTCAAAACTAATAAATGAATTCAGTAAAGTTATAGGATATAACACCAATATATAAAAATTAGTTGCAGATCTTTACATTAATAAAGAACTATCCAAAAAGGGAAATTAACAATCCCATTCTCAATATTATCAAAAAGAATAAAATAATTAGGAATAAATTTAACCAAGCAGGTGAAAGACATACATTTTAAACTACAATAGACTGATGAAAGAAGACAAAAACAAATGGAAAGACATCTCATGTTAATGGACTGGAAGACTTAGTATTGTTAAAATGTCCAGACAACCTGGGGTACCTGGGTGGCTCAGTTGGTTAAGTGGCTGAATTTGGCTCAGGTCATGATCTCATGGTTCCTGAGTTCCAGCCCCACTTTGGAGATGACCATGTGGAGCCTGCTTGGGATTCTCCTTCTCTTCTTTCTCTGCCCCACCACCATTTACGCTTTCTCTCTTTCTCAAAATAAACTTTAAAAAAAATCCATACAACCCAAAGCAATGTATAGATTCAATGCTATACTCATCAAAATCCCAATGGCATTTTTTATAGAAATAGAAAAAAAAACAATCCTGGGGTGCCTGGGTGGCTCAGCCAGTTGAGTGTTGGACCACACTCAAGTCATGATCTTACAGTTTGTGAGTTCCAGCCCCACTCGGAGCTGAGAGCTCAGAGTTTGGAGCCTGCATCAGTTTCTGTGTTTCCCTCTTTCTTTGCTCCGCCCCCTCTCAAAAATAAATAAACATTAAAAAAATAAAAATAAAGCAAAACAAACAAAAACAATCCTAAAATTCATATTAGACCACAATGTCTCCAAATAGCCAGAGCAATAAGAAAAAGAACAATCCTGGAGGCATCACACCTCCCAATTTCAAATTGTAATACAAAATTATAGTAATTAAAATAGTTTGGAACTGGTATAAGATGGTTATATAGGTAAATGAAACAGAATAGACAGCTAGGAAAAAAGCCTATGCATACATCACACAGTCAACTGATCTTTAATAAAGGAACCAAGAATCAACAATGGGGAAAGAATAGTCTTTTCAACAAATGATGCTGGGAAAGCTGGATATCCACCTGCAAAATCGAAATTTGACACAAAAATCAACTCCAAATGGATTCAAGACTTAAATTTAAAATTTAAAATTGTAAAACTCCTGTAAGAAAACACATAGGAAAAGCTTCTTGACGTTGGTTTGGCGATGATTTCTTGGGTATACCAAAAACACAGGCAAAAAAACAAAACAAAACAAGCAGGACTCTATCAACCCCAGAATTTCTAGACAGAAAAGGAAATAATCAACAGAATAAAAAGACAGTCTAAAGAATGGGGGGAAATATCTGCAAACCAATTATCTGATAAGAGGCTAATATGCAAAATATATAAGGAACTCCAACAACTCTATAATAAGATAACAGATAACTCACTTAAATAATGAGCAATAGATTTTCATAGACATTTCTCCAAAGAAGACACAGAAACGGGCAATGTGAAAATGTGCTCAATATCACTAATCATGAGGAAAATGCATATCAAAACCATAATGTGATATCATGTTATACCAGTTAGGATGGCTTTATCCACAAACAAACAATATAACAAATGTTAGTAAGAGTGTAGAGAAATTGGAACTTTTGGACACTGTTGGTGTGAAGTAAAATAGTCCAGCCACTATGGAAACAGTATGCAGATTCTTCAAAAACTTGAAATATAACTACCATCTGATCCAACGATCTCACTTCTGGATATATATCCAAAAGAACAGAGATCAGAATCTCAAAGAGATAGCTGCAGTCCCAAGTTCATTGCAGCACTATTCAGAATACCTCAAATAAAAAACTAACCTAAAGGTTCATCAACTGATGAATGGATTAAAAATGTGATATATACATACAATGGAATAGCACTGAGTCTTGCAATGAAGGAAATTCTGCCTATGCAATGACATGAATGAACCTGAGGCACATAATGCTAAAAAAGTTAAGCCAGTAACAGAAGGGCAAATACTGCCTGGCTCTACTTTATATGAGGTGTCTAAAATAGCCAAACTCACAGAAGCTGCCTACCAAAGGCTGGGGACAGGAGGAAATGGCAATTTTTTTTTTGTTTAATGTTAAGATTTCAGTTATACAAGATAAATAGGTTCTAGAGATGCACTGTGTAATATAATGTCTATAATATTAAAAAAATTATTAAGAGGGTAGAATTCACATTAACTGTTCTAACCACACAAAAAACTAGGGAGCAGGGAAGAAAATTTTTAAAGGTGATGGAATGTTTATTTACTTGATGGTGATGATGGTTTCATGGGTGTATGCATATACCCAGACATATCAAATTGTATACATTAGATATATGCAGTTTTTGTATATCACTCATACCTCAATCAATGTAGTTCTTTTTTAAAGAAACAAAACATAAATACATGGATAGGTTAAAAGTAAAAGAATGGAAAATACTTACCATTTGAACACTAATGAAAAGAAATTTAGAATGGTGATATTAATGTCAAAGAGATAGGAGAGCAAAGAGTACCACTGTGGATAAAGAAGATCCTTTCATAATGATAAAGTGGTCTATTCACACATTCTAGGTAGTTTCACTATAAGCATTTTCACCACATAACTAATTGGCCATAAGGCAATTTTGCTGTAAAAGATAAAATCATAAAAAAATAAAAAGTCATTCATTAAAAAAGACATAATGAAACACAAAAAGTAACAAAATTAAAAAGACTTGTGAAATATGAAATATTTGAATATACTTAAATGTGTGTAGATTCATGTCAATGTTGTGCACAATGTTGTGCACCGATTTTATTTTGGTGCATTGTAACTAAGCACTTTTCTTTAAAGTCTTTCATTCATAGTACTATACATTTTTTTTTTTTGCTTGTTAATTTGTCTTCTTTTTCAGCATCACATTTTTTTTTCTTTTTTTAGCTCAAATTTCTTCCTTCATTAAGAGAGGTATCAGTTTCCAGATACCAGGATGCATATTTGTAACTTGAGTGTTGTATTGTGCTGTGAAAGTCTTCAATGCTATTGTTTGCTCTTGGCATATTGTCATATGTCCATTAATGGGTGTTCCAAAGGTCTATGGAAAATGTAAGTTCACAGGGTGCCTGGGTGATGTGGACAGTTCAGCATCTAACTCTTGATTTTGCCTCAGGTCATTATCTCACGATTTGTGAATTCGAGCCCCATTTCAGGCTCTCTCTCTCTCTCAAAAATAAATAAACAGTAAAAAAAAAAAAAAGTGAGATCGACACTCTGTACTACTATACAGATCATTATACAAAAATGGGAGTAGTGTGCTAATAGAGAAATGAAATGAAACCAGACTTCAACCAGTTGAT